>NC_026002.2:1690800-1913300 GCF_000442705.2 Elaeis guineensis
ATATAAATTAAATAAATCAAGGATGAACTAGCTGCTAATGGAGAATTTGTAAGTGATATGAATATTCTTTATTTATATCTTAGAGATCTTTCAGCATCTTATAGACCATTCCAAAATTGCTATTAGAACATGTACAAAAAATGCACTAGTCACTGTAGAAGAACTCCATCGTCTTCTTTTGGTAGAAAAGTTAAATCTTGATGAGCTATCCAATCCTATACAACTCAATGCTACTATATTTATTGTAAACCATAATAGGTCCAACAGATTAAATAATGATTGTCATCCATCCACAACCAGCAATAATATGCATTTTTGGCATCCAAATTCGATCGATCATTAGTATCGTAGAGGGCTTAATAATCAGGCCAACAGCGGTGTAGCACTAGTCTCGCAAAATATTATATGGGCCACCTATCAAATATGTAACAAAGCTAGGCATATAACTTTGGAGTGCTATCGTCATCTTGATCTTGCTTTTTAAAGTTGACTTCTTTCTCAACATCTAACTGCAATAATAGCTACATCACGTTCCATGAATGACTCTACATACCGAAACTACTCACAGTATTACTGGCGGTCTCGAAAATACGACATCTTCACTAAACGTTTATATTCTAGCCACTTATATTATTTGCTAGTCAAGCTTAATGTTCAGGCTCACCATTTGATTTAAGAAGGCAAGATAGCAAACTTGATCTATATCAGCCTCAATCATAAGATATGCCAATATGATTGTCATTTTCAGTATATTTTAAATTTGAATTTGAGTTTCAAAATTTAGTTATAGATAGTAGGTTTAATTTATGCAATTACAAGATATGCCAATATGATTATTATTGCCACTAAACTCCAGCAAGGTTGCTAGATGACTGAGTTAGAGATCGGTATGAAGACGAGCTGGATGTTCGATAGAAGATCGAGGTGGATGGCTCCTTCAATTTACAACCAAAAGTCTACTTGTCGGAGTTTATCCGACTAGAGATTTTTCGATGTTTAAGTTAGTTGGAGTTTAAAAAATAGTCGAAAGAAAGAGAAAGTGACAAGAGAGAACTTTTGCATTCAAAAAGACTTATTTGAGGACCCCTTTGCCTCCCTTGTATAGAGAGAGGAAGGATACACAAGCTGTTTTCTTGGATAGTGGAGGTGTAGTTAATACATTTATGGGCCGAAAGTGTAGGTAGTTACTACAACCATGTTGAGTCATCATTGGCGGTTGTTACACTCACAATGTCAAATTTAATGCTCTACGATCATATATGCAAAGCAAACGGTCTGAAAAATTCTAGCAGGATCATAAAACTATTTGTTGTTGATATGTTGAGCTCTAGTCGGATAACAATTTGAGAAAGATTAAGAATATTTTTGTATGACTCAAAGAATCGGATCGGTATATAGCTGAAGTCGAAAAATTCATTTATCCCCCATAACAATTATTATTTTTGTTATAATTTTAATTTGAATTAAATTATATAATTTAAATCTAAATCAATTGAATTAAACTCTCTGTATGTATTTTTATCATGAGTTTAAAAATATAATATAATATAATAGTGATAAAATATTATTTTTATTTTTATTTTTCAAAAATATTCTCTATTTGTTAATCTTTGTGGGCCCCCCCAAATCTATTACAAAGCATATTTATTATTTAACATTATATTCGCTTTTCCCTCATTTTAAGCCTTCGATACGATCGAGCCAGTTGGTAATTTTTCAAATACAGGGGATTCGCGATGTACGAGATTTCTGCACTTGATGATGGCGATTTGCACGCGGGGGGGAATTCCGATTCCACTGGAAGACTACATGCGAGCCCCCGATCATCTCCAATATCTTATTCCCCTCCTCCAAGTCTTGTCTCCCCCCGGATTTTACCCGCCCCTTCAAAATCTGTTAGTGAAAGCTTCAAGTCCGACAACCGGTATAATAAATTAAACTAATACTCCTTTATTATTTTTTTACTTGTTTTATATTTATAATAAATCCTTATGTTTTCCAAAAAGTAAGGACTAGCTACTGACGCGTCACCCTCCTCTTCAGACACCCCACTTCACCACCAGCGCCACCCACCCAAGTTTCCATCAACAGCTCCCGTGTCCTCTTCTCCCTTTAAATTTAGTGGCCTCAGTGCTTTAAAAACGACAATCGAAAAGATAAAACACGAACTAAGACAAATTCTAAATTAGCAAAAAAATAAAACAAATTCTTCAAAAGCTTGAATCCTTTCCCCACTCACAAGCCTCTCCCTTCTTATGCCCCTCTCCGAGAGCCTTCAGAGAGCGAGCGCTGAGAACCAAAAAAAGAAAAAAAAGCCTCTCAAGAGATCAAAAAGAGGGAGGAGGATATAAACAAACAAGGCAAAATCCAAAGGGAGCTCGAGCAGTGAGGAAAGAAATAAGTAAAGTTCGCAAAAACGCATGCTCCTCGATGTCCTAAAAACCCTCCCACTTCCCCATAACCCACCCCCTCTTCTTCTCAACCCACCATTACTTCCCCTTCCCTCCTGCTGGTTTTACCTCCTTTCCACCCACTCTTCTCGTCCTCCTCCAGCTAAAAAGGTTAGAGAACCATCCGAAGAAGAACTAAAGATGATCACCCTATCCGATTTCTACAACGTCATGACCGCCGTGGTGCCGCTTTACGTGGCCATGATCCTCGCCTACGGCTCCGTCAAATGGTGGAAAATCTTCTCCCCTGACCAGTGCTCCGGCATCAACCGCTTCGTCGCCCTCTTCGCCGTCCCCCTTCTCTCCTTCCATTTCATCTCCACCAACGATCCCTACGCCATGAACCTCCGCTTCATCGCCGCCGACACCCTCCAGAAGCTCATGGTGCTCGGTGTCCTCACCCTCTGGACCCAACTCACCCGCCGTGGCTCCCTCGAGTGGACCATCACCCTCTTCTCCCTCTCCACCCTCCCCAATACCCTCGTCATGGGCATCCCCCTCCTTAAAGGCATGTACGGCCCCTTCTCCGGCGGCCTCATGGTCCAGATCGTAGTCCTCCAATGCATCATTTGGTACACCCTCATGTTGTTCCTCTTCGAGTACCGCGGCGCCAAGATGCTTATCACCGAACAGTTTCCCGACACTGCCGGCTCCATCGCCTCCATCGCTGTCGACTCCGATGTCGTCTCCCTCGACGGGCGCAGGGACGCCCTCGAGACCGAGGCCGAGATCGGAGAAGACGGCAGGATTCACGTCACCGTCCGACGGTCGAACGCCTCCCGGTCGGATATTTACTCCAGGAGGTCGCAGGGTTTCTCCACCACCACCCCTCGTCCTTCCAACCTCACCAACGCCGAGATTTACTCGCTTCAGTCCTCCCGCAATCCCACGCCGCGGGGCTCCAGCTTCAACCACAACGACTTCTACTCCATGGTCGGCAGGAGCTCCAACTTCGGCGCGGCGGATGCCGGCTACGGCGCGTCGAGGCCGTCCAACTATGAGGAGGAGCACGGCACCGCCAGGTCCAGGTTCCACTACCCGGCGCCGAATCCGACCATTTTTTCGACGGCGCCGCCGGCGGCGACGGCGGTGGGCGCTCCGAGGGTGCAGGTGGTGGGCGGCAAGGTGGCCAACGGGCAATCCCATTTGGTGAAAGCGGAGGACGGAGGTACCAAGGATCTCCACATGTTCGTGTGGAGCTCCAGCGCGTCTCCAGTCTCCGACGTGTTCGGAAATAACCAGGAATACGTCTTCCCACCGGCGCCCACGGATCCTTCAGCCGTCAAACAAGTCAGAATGACTACAGTTTCTCCGAGCAAAGGTGCTGCTGCTCCACATTTGCTCCATTATATATTTTTCTCTACAAATATTTTAGTATTCGCTTCAACTTTTGATGATGAGAATGATAATAATTCCAGTAGATGAGCGGAAGGAGCGGGATGATTACTTGGAGCGAAACGACTTCAGCTTCGGAAACGGAGGGATGATGGCGAGAGAGGGTGGGCGCGAGGCCGGAGGAGACGATGAGAAGATGCATGAGAGCAGCAAAGGAGCAAAGAGAGCCACGGCGTTGCCTCCGGCCAGCGTCATGACGAGACTGATCCTAATCATGGTGTGGCGCAAGCTCATCCGCAACCCCAACACCTACTCCAGCCTCATCGGTCTCACCTGGTCCCTCGTCTCCTTCAGGTAGTAGTAAAACCAAATCCCGTCACTTAATTAATTAATTACCAAACTAATCCGTAAGCTACTGAGATTGATGGATGGTATGTCTCCCTGTTGGTATTCCAGATGGCATGTCGAGATGCCTGCCATTATATCACGTTCCATCTCCATACTGTCGGACGCAGGCCTTGGCATGGCTATGTTCAGTCTTGGTCAGTATCCATGTGATCCAATCTTTCTTTTTACCAATTGCTTATCTAACTCCTCTTCCATAGATAATAAATTTCATCACAGTTTCATCTTATCTTTCTTTTGTCTTCTATGTAAATGTATTTGCTGTGACTGTGGGTGATTGGTGGTGGTGGTGGGTCGGGGCACAGGTCTGTTCATGGCGTTGCAGCCAAGGATCATAGCATGTGGGCATAAGGTTGCAGCTTTTGCCATGGCCGTGAGATTCCTCGCAGGCCCAGCTGTCATGGCTGCCGCTTCCATAGCCGTGGGTCTCCGTGGCGTCCTCCTGCACGTCGCCATTGTACAGGTCAATCTTTTCCCACGCCCCCCTTCTGACACATCGAATCCAGCATAATGTTCCCCACCTCACTCCCTACGATCGCTATGGCTTGACCTCCTCCTCTCTCTCTCTCTATCTTATTTCGTGCCAACTTCTTCTTTAATTACTTTGGAACTGTGCAGGCTGCACTCCCTCAAGGCATTGTCCCCTTCGTCTTTGCAAAGGAGTACAATCTGCATCCTGATATCCTTAGCACTGCGTAAGTTAGAAAGTGACAGCTCGATGTCTCACTGGAATCTCTCTAGGATTCTTTATTTCTTTCTGTGTTTGGATTAATTGGTCATCTTGGGATGGTGGTGTAGGGTTATTTTTGGGATGCTGATTGCACTGCCCATTACGCTGGTTTACTACATTCTACTGGGTCTCTGATGTGAAGTGCATCCCCAGAGAAAGAGGGAGGCGTCAAAAGACGGCAGCGTAGGCTGGGTTGCAAAGAAAGAAAAGAGAGACGATCTGATCTTTACTATTAAAAAAAGAAAAAAAAAAAAAGGAGATCCGATTCGGACCGCGACGTGGTTCTATTGAAAGATGATGCTGTAAAATGATGTGCTTTTTAATCTCAAGAGCTCTTCTTTCTTCTTTTGCGTGCTTTGGTTGTCTTATAAGAATATAAATAAAAAAGAGAATATAATGGTACACGCACATGGAAAGAAATGTAAGTTTAAGGAGAAAAGAAAAATGTGAAACTAAACAAGATCTCTACTTTTTTTTAAGTGCACGAGACTAGTTTATGGAAAAGGAGAAAAGCGTACGTTAAATCATAACTATTTGATGATGATAACGACCAAAGCGGTGTAGTTGTTGTTTGGTTTCTTTCCCATCCGCAATAAATGTAACGAAGAAGGGGGTTAACTGGCTAAAAGAACCATAGGAGGGGTCGTCTCCTGTCATCGGGTTTTTGATTGGATGCGTCGGGATGGAGGTGCAAAGCTGAAGGAGATGTGAGAAGCTAAAAAAAGAACGGAGGACAATGTCTGCATTGGTAGTGGACGATACGGGTTGGCCGCTTGGTCCCCCCTCATTACGCCTTGAGTGTCGGATTTTTTTTTTTTTGGGTGAGGCCTTGAGTGTTGGATTTGATGTCGACCCGTTTAGCATATCCCACGACAACGTTGCCTTTCAAGGCGCAGTGGTTTAGCATATCCCACGACAACCTTGCCCTTCAAGATGTAGTGTACTAGCCAACGGGATGTTGATTTTTTTGCCCCTCTTTTCATCGTGTATATATATATATATATATATATATCCTAGAAAGAACTAGATTAAAATAAGATCGATTAGATATTATTATTTAGTTTTGATCAAATCAGATCTGACCCAAATTTGATTGATCTTATCCAAATTTATCTTATATAGAGTTAGACTAAATAAGATCGATAGAATTTGGATTCAATTTAGTCAGATCAAAACTCTACAATAAAGATTATACATTAATGATTTAACTCATTGAATATGTAATCTATTATCTCAAAATTATTTACACAAAAAAAAAATATGTTTTTGAAAATCCCTATCCTATGCATCAAATAATCAAAAATTTGATAGCCTAAATAAAATTAAATCAAATATATTTTTTAATCATTTGATGTATAGATTAGGGATCTTTAAATTATATATATTTTTGCTGTGTAAGAAATTTTGAGGTAGTAGATCACATCTAACGATTTGAATCATCAATGTAGATCCTCCATTATCCAATTTTGATATGATCGAATCTGAGCCCAAATCCATTTGTCCTTATCCAAGTCTACTCCTATATGCACACACATATATTATATATATGTGTGTGTGTATATATATATATATATATATATATATATATATATATGTATGTATGTATGTATGTATATGTATATCTATACGTATGTATGTGTTTATGTGTGTATGCATGCATTAATTTCGGCTCTTCCGCGGCTTCATTTATATTAAATTAATTTTTGCAATATCGATCAATAGGAATTCCTTTCAGTGGGCTTGTAAATGTGGCCGATATAAGTATTAATTTCTATGGATTAAAAAAACAAGATGTGTCACTTTAAAAATTCTATTACAACAACTACGGCCAATTTGCTTTGTTGCAATGTTAGGACAGATATTATTGGAATCTAGTGAACTATAGTTTGGTAGCCAGTATCAGCATCAACTTTTGCCCCATAATTCAGTTCTTTCTCATAGTTGGAACCTAGTGAACTATAGTTTGGTAGCCAATTCAGCTTCAACTTATGCCCCATAATTCAGTTGTTTCTAATAAAAGCAGTGTGCGCTTTGCTTTAAGGTTTTGGAGCCAAAGATGTGTTCATCTACTCTAGTTCAGGTTGAATAAGTTCAAGAAAAGCCAGATTGATCAGGATCCTTTTTGATAGAATGCTGAGATCTTTATGATATCTAATAAAGGATCAATCAGGGAATTCAAACTTCTAAAACTTGGAAAAAATCTCAATTGATTGCCGGAGTAGATTGCTCTCCAAGCATTATAATTTATAAAGGCATGATTCCTTTTCTAATGGTGATAGGAAAATCAAAATATTGAACATGACAAGCTATCATATTTTTGCCTTATTGGAATAGAAAAGGTAAATACGAACCATTAAGGAAGCAATTACCAATGCATTTCAAGTTGTGTTGTCCTAAAATGAATCCACATAAAATCATGAGGATGTAATCAATTGTGCACAATTCCTGTAATTTAACTCATCTTCAAATCAACATAGTTCTTGTTGGGATAATTCAGCCGACCCCGACTCCGACTCTACATCGGTCTTATAAACACAATACTCTGACTAACAATCAGTTGACCGACTGTCAGTCGGCTATTCTCAACTATCGACGGACAACCATGACGACTTAGTTAATATCCGACTGATGACCATCGGTATATCAAAGTTACCAATCGATGCTCATTCAAATTTATCGATATATAGTCAGCTTATCTTCTCACGATCACATAAGGTCGGAACGTACGGAACCTACACATCTAACCATTATAAATGGTTATCTACTACGTGTCATGGTTATTAGTGGGCATAAACAGCCCATTAACTCTACGATTATAGTCCGATAATTTAGCGTCATAAAAAGTGAGACTACGTGCTCGACGGTTACATCTGAATCACCTATAAAAGGGAGGTAAATGAATAACATTGGTAAAAAAATTTTGGGCTAACACTCTACCATTTTAATTACTCTTATCTGTTGTTCACTACTCCCTACTGATTTAAGCATCGGAGAGTCCCCGTTGGATATAATTCTGATCAGTGAGGACTTCTTTTGCAAGTGTTCTTCTTCGATGACGAGCGTAATAGAGGACTGGTCGCAATAGATTGGCACATCAAGAAGGGGATAGGATACAAGCAACTATGCCAAAAATCAAAGCTCAACACTCGACAGGATCAGTAAGGTAGTCTTCCCATCGAGAAGATGTTTCTCTCCAACTCCAATAGCAGAGCCCAGTCTTCGTGTCCTGTGGTCACTACAGATGCGTAAATTGCTGCACTTATGCAGCAAATGAAGGTATTAATGGAGGCAGTTCAAAATCTCCAACAGCAACAAACGCAGAAGCAACAGCCATCGGTGGAGGAGCTGGTGACTCATTCAGTGCCATCTAGGCACAACTGCCGTCCACCACGACGTTCACCTTCCTCTTCTTCAGAGTGACGACTGTCTCGACATCCTCATCGAGATGGACAGTCACATTCTCGGCAATCCCATCATGCCATCCATCATTCGCGACATTCTCCCTCTCCTTCTCGTGCATATAGTATCAGGAAGGAGAAAAGATCGCGGACATCTTCTGCTTCTCCATCTTCAAGCTCTTCAGGGCATTCTACCCTGAAGTTTTTCAGTAACGATGGCTTGACGACTATGAACGCAAGTTTAAGGAGATCGATCGTCGACTTGTCCGACTTCAGGTGGAAGGTCGGAAGTCCTCCAATGACTATGACTTCCACAATGACTACGACTTTCACACTGTCCAGTCTCTCTCTCAATGCATCCTGGATGAACCGATTTTCTCTCAGTTCAAGATACCACAGATGGAGCCATACGATGGTTCCACCAACTCGATCGATCATTGGAAAGCTATAAGGCTCTCATAATGATTTAGGGGGCAACCGACGCCCTCTTATGCATTGGCTTTTCGATAACTATTCGGAAAGCTGCTCGAGCCCGATATTTTGGACTTCAGTCGGGGAGTATTAACTCCTTCGAGCAGCTAAAGCAATCTTTCGTGGCCCACTTCAGCACTAACTGAAAATCATCACGGACATGAGACAGTCTTTTCTCTATAAAGTAAGGTGAGACAGAGACATTGAGAGATTTTGTGCCTCGATTTAATGCGGCCACACTTGAGCTCAGGGATCTCAATGAAGATATGACTATATCGGCCATAAAAAAGGATCTGAAGGGATCCAGATTCACCTACTCTCTAGATAAGATTTTTTCTCGGACCTATGCTGAACTTTTAGAGCACGCGTACAAGTACATTCACATGGATGAAGCTGCTTCTGACCGACGCCAGACAGAAAAAAAATGTCAAAAGAAGAAATAGAAGAAAGGTGGAGCTCCGATTGAATCAAGTCGGCCAAATATTAATAAGCGAGTTTCACCTAAACGACGGAGTCTAAAGTCAAACAACTATGGTAGGTATGACTCCTATACTCCTCTTTCTGCTCTCCGTACATAGATTTTGATGAAAATCGAAGGAGCAGAGTATCTTCGACACCCCTCATCGATGAAAGCACCGTCGAAGAGCTGTGACACGAAGAAGTACTATCGGTTCCATCGTGATCACGATCACGATATCGAACAATACATCCAGCTTAGGGATGAGATAGAGGTCCTAATTCGACGAGGCTACCTCAAAAAATTCCGACGAGATCGTCCGACTCAACCTCCCATCGATCAATAACCTCAGTCACAGGCTGAGAAGACATTCAATAAGAGATCAATGACGGGAGTAATCAATATGATCTTTGGACGACAGAAGAATTAGGGGACAACTTTCGAAGAAGAGTCGGCGAAGAAATGATGATTTGACAATGTAATTATTTTTTCGAAAGAAGATATTCGAAGAACACAAACTCTGCATGATGATGCTGTCATTGTTTCGACAATGACAGTAAATTATGATGTAAAAAAAATTTTAGTGGATAATGAAAGTTCAACAGATATTCTGTTTTACTCGACTTTCTTCTGAATGCGACTACTGACTGATCGACTCAGAAGAGTCTCGACGCCATTCGTCGATTTCATTGGAGATGCAGTTATTGTTGAAGGAGAAATTACTCTTCCACTAACTGTCAGAACAGATCCACGATAGAGTACTGTTCTCTTAACATTCAGGGTTGTCCGAATTTTTTCGGCTTATAATGCCATACTCGGATGATCTGGACTTAATACCCTGAGAGCAGTAGTTTCGACATATCATTTATTGATCCGATTCTCAACAAGAAAGGTATCAGAGAGATACGTGGAGATCAACAACTTATCTGACGCTGCTTTTTGATCTCCATCCAGAATAATCAATCTGAAGACTCTTTATCCGTTGATAAATTAGATCAAAGAAAAAAATGAAGAAAAGAGTGAACCAATCGAGCAATTGATTTTCATCCCACTAAAAGAAGAAGATCCTGAGAAGATGGTCTAAATTGGATCGCAGTTGTCTGATTTGAAATAGCAACAACTAATAAATCTACTAAGAGCAAACACCGATATTTTTATTTGATTGGCCACTGATATGTCAGGCATCCCTCTAGAGGTAATAACCCACCGGCTAAACATTGATCCAAAAGTTAAGCTGGTGAGACAAAAAAAAAGTATTTTGCTCTCGAAAGGCAGAAGATCATCAACGAAAAAGTCAACAAGCTCCTCACGGCTAATTTCATTAGAGAAGCAAATTATCCTGATTGGCTCATCAATATAGTGACGGTGAGAAAAGCCAATGAAAAATAGAGAATCTACATCGACTATACAAATTTAAATGAAACATGTCAGAATGATAGTTTTTCTTTGTCAAAAATTGATCAACTAGTTGATGCGACTTTGGGACACTGATTCTTAAGCTTCATGGATGCCTTTGCTGGATATAATCAAATTCGGATGACACCTGAAGATGAGGAGCATACAACCTTCGTAACCGATAAAGGCTTCTACTATTATAAAGTAATGCCATTCGATTTAAAAAATATCGAAGCTACTTACCAACAGCTAGTTAACAAAATATTCAAGGTATAAATTGGGCGAAATATGGAAGTCTATGTGGATGACATGCTAGTAAAATACCCTCAAACTTCTGATCATGTTCAGGATCTGAAAGAAACCTTCAGCATACTTCGACGATATCAGATGAAATTAAATCCAACCAAGTGTGCATTCGGAGTAACTTCTGAAAAATTTCTTAGACTTTTTTTGTCACAATGAGGAATTGAAGCCAATCTCGAGAAAATAAAGACTATCATCAATATGAAGCATCCAAACTCCAAGAAAGAGATACAACAGCTTAATGAAAGGATCGCCGCACTCAGCCGATTCATCTCGAGGTCGGCAGAAAGATGCTTGTCCTTTTTCAAAATTTTGAGGCAAGCAAAAGACTTCTCATGGTCAAACAAGTGTCGATAGTCCTTTGAAAATCTAAAAAGATATTTGACGTCTCCACCATTGCTTACAAAACCAAAGATCGAAGAAATTTTGTATCTTTACTTGACGACTTCGATGGAGATAGTTAGTTCGATACTTATCCAAAAGGATAAAAACCGAATTCAACGATCAATCTACTATACTAGTAAAGTGCTTCAAAATATCGAAGTAAGATATTTAAGAGCGGAGAAGATGGTTTATGCTCTAATTATATCATCATAGCGACTTCACCCATATTTTCAAGCACATCTTATTGTCATCTTGACAGATCAGTCGTTGAAGACAATCTTACACCAACCTGATACGTCAGATCGAATGGACAAAGTGGACAATAAAGCTCGACGAATTTGATATACAATATCATCCACGTCCATCGATGAAGGTATAAATTTTGGCTGACTTCATCGTCGAGTGTATAATACCTGATAATAATCTTGAGGATGAAATTAATAACAAAATAAAGCAAGCTACTACTTTCGAGTCTGACTTAACGTCGGCATGGGTGCTACATATTGATGGAGCATCTAATGCATAAGGCAGTAGAGCTGGTCTCATTCTTTCCAATTCTGAAGGGATTGTAACTGAATATGCCTTTCGATTCAACTTTAAAGCTTTAAATAATCAAGTCGAATATGAAGCACTCCTAGCCAGCTTAAAGATTGCCAAAGAACTTAATATTGATAGCCTGAAGGTCTTCACCGACTCACAGTTGATTGCTGGACAAATTAAGGATGAGTTTGAAGTCCGAGACCCTATTATGATGAAGCATCTTCAGAAGATGAAAGATCTTACGTCGACTCTAAAGTATTTTGAGATCTTTCATATTTCAAGAATAGAAAATATTCGAGCCGATGTACTTTCGCGATTCGCAATCACTTTTTTCAACTCACTGGATTGGACATTCGTCGAATGTCTTGAACAATCGAATATTGATAAAGTCGAAGAAGTGCTACAAATCAATGATGAACCAAGCTGGATGGATCCGATCATCCAGTACTTGACTGATAGAACTTTGCCTGCGGATCCCTCAAAAGCGAAATGATTCAGATGGATGGCCTCGCAATATATTTTGATGAATGGCTAGCTTTATAAGAGGTCATTCTCTCTTCCCTTACTGAAGTGTTTGGGACTGATAGATGCCGACTATGCACTCAGAGAAGTTCACGAAGAAATTTGTGAAAATCACTTGGGGGGCAAATCTCTAGTTTAAAGTCTTATGACAAGGATAATATTGGCCCACCATAAAGAAAGATGCAGCTGAACTTATTCGAAGGTATGAATCTTGTCAGAAGTGTACAAATATACAGCATCAACCGGCTAGTCAGTTGACATCAATTGTTGCACCATGGCCCTTCGCCCAATGGAGAATTGATATACTCGATCTTTTCTCTTCAACATCTAGCCAAAGAAAATTCATAGTGGTTGCCATTGATTACTTCACTAAATGGGTAGAAGCTGAACCTCTGGCACAGATCATTGAAAGTAAAATGGAAGATTTTATTCAAAAGTTAATCATATGCAGATTCGATCTACCACATACCATCATCATCGATAATGGTCGATAATTTGACAATCAAAACTTTAAAGAGTTCTATGCAAAATTTTATATTACGCACAAACTCACATTAGTCGGCCATCCACAATCCAACAGTGAAGTGAAAGTGACAAACCAAACAATCATGCATGGACCCAAAATCAGATTGAATGAAGCTAAAGACCTATGGGTGGAAGAATTATATCCAGTCTTATGGGCATATCGAACAACTCCTTGCATACCAACAGACGAATCGTCATTCAATCTGACTTATGAAACAGAAGCGATGATCCCACTTGAGATCGGACTACCATCAGCAAGGATGGAACAATACAGTGAGCCGAGCAATTCAGAATATCGAGAGCCGATCTAAACTTACTTCCAGAAGTCCGACAGCAAGTTGAAGTTCGGATGGTTGCATATCGACAAAGAGTGGCCCGATATTATAATGCAAAAGTTAAGTCGAAGGTCTTCCGTCCAGAAGATCTGGTCCTAAGAAAAGTAGAAGTCTCGAGATCTCTAGACCAAAGAAAATTATCTTCGAATTGAAAAAGATCCTACAGAATAATCGAGACACTTAGACTGGATACGTATCGACCGAAAACTCTTGAGGAAATAGCTATTCCTCGAACGTGAAATGCTGACAACTTAAAGATGTATTATTAATAAAGTTGTTCATATGTACAATATTTAGAATGAAATATGAAATTTCAGAATCATGAAAGTTTCGGCCAACTACAAAGTGATATTAGATCGATAAATGGATGGTCAACTTGTATCGACTATATTTTAATTTTTTACTGTAAAATCCGACACATCGACTATATCTCAATTTTTACTGTAAAAGTTGATATACCGACTGTATCTTGATACCGACTATATCTCGACTTTCCACTGTAAAAACTGACTCTAGTCGAATGACTATTTATACCGACTTAAGTTTAACTAAATAGAATACTATGCCAATATGATCCATATCGAATTGAAACTATACCGACTTGACTGTGGTCCGTCGAAGGATATTCGTCTCGTCACCGTTTATCAAAAAACTAGACATACTGACTAGACTACGGTCAATCGAAGGATATTCGATTTATCACCGTTTATCCTAATACCTAAAAGCTTAAGTATGTCAATTGATATTTGACTAACAAACAGTTCTACAATTACTACTGAACCTTCGATTCGTTGATCGATATTCGGTAGTCAAACATGATTCTACGACATTGCAGGCACATAGAAAGGAAGAAAGAGTTTGCATTTGGAAAAAATCTTTCATTCATTGAAAAAGAAGTTACAAAAATCAGACTAAAGTTCGATTACAAAATTCTTTCAATTACAAAAAGAAAAATAAAAATGCTACACCGATCACCAGTCATTGTCTTCATCTCCTTGCTCTGGTGCAGCATCGATGACTGGAACAGCTTCTGGTGCAGTCAGTGCACCGTCTTCGATCGATGCAGTCCCTTCTTCAGTAGCTTCATCTCTCGAGATAGGAGAAATAATGCTGCTCAAGTCTAAATTTGGATACAATTTTTTGACTGTATTTCGATCGTCCTCGTACTCGACGTAATATGAAGCAAACCCTCCTTCGAGGATTTCTTCTTTGAGTTCTTTCGAATTTCTAAAGTTCTCAACGGCTTGGTTCAGGGCTTCCCTTACCAACTCTACTTTAGCTCTTGCGGAGGCCGACTCAGCATCGGCCAGTGCCAATCTTTTCAGGGTGGCCCGATGCCTTCCATGTTCTGCTTTAAGTTTATTAATGCATCCATCCCTCTTTCGTCGGAGCTGATGGATGGAGTGCTTCTTGCTCCTGATTCAAGACTCGAGGGATGAGATGTTCTGATGAGCTGACTTAACTTCGGCTCTGGAGGACTGTAGATCGATCGTCATTCAGGAGATCTGCTCTTGAAGTTTCTTCTCCTGTTCAGTTGTCGCCTGAAGTTGTTCGACGGCAATATTCTTTTTGATGGTGACGGCTGCCACCTTGTCCATCTAAGACCGACGAAAGTCGGCAATCTTCCGATAGCCGATCTCTAGGTCGTGCATATCGTGCGTCCACTGAAAGTACAAGATAAATCAAGTCAGATCAAAAAGAAAGAAGAAAAAAAAATATCAAAAAACTTACGCCAAGTATCATCAGATAAAAGGAAGAAAATATTTCAGCGACAGTCCGATTCTTCCTATTCTCCTGATCAGTCGGAAGAAGAGCAACTTTGATGAGCCACTTGGCCAATGTCGGATTGGCCAAGGCCGATTCACCCTCAGAGATTTGAATATCGAAAAGAGTTGGAAGGCCTGCAGACGATCCGTCATCGACTAAAGTCGTCGGTGCCTTCCCCCGATCTCCGGTTGACAGACTCGCCCTTGAGAATGCTGGAAAGTCGGAGCTCGACTGCGTTCGAGAACGTTCCATTGGAAAAATGGCTGGTGCAGTCGCAGATTGCTCGGATTCGATCATGACTCCCGCCCCGATTCAAACCTCTACTGATGGAGCCATCGATGGTATCGTTGCAGCTCCTTCCTCTCCTGCCGTCCCATCTTCAGCAAATGGCACCTCAGGAAGTGTTGTCGGGGCTGACAACGCCAAGACTGGCTTGAAAATCATCTCCGATGGAATGTCGGATTTCCTTACCGATACCGATGGAGTAGTGACCCGATCTTTTTTCGACAGTTGGGAGGATCCAGCTTCAGCTGCTGCCTTCTTCTTGACAGCGTGTGTGCGGATATCAGCAGCCGACACTTATACTCTTGGCTGCATAGTTGCAATCAAAATAAAGAGATCGGTATAAAGTTCAGAAACAGACAAAAAAATAAAGTAACCGACTATGTTATATCTAAAGAAGTGATCGAACTAAGTCCAATATCATACCGAGCTTGTTTAATCATCAGCTCTCATTGCGGTAGAACTACCATGTCTTTCAGTCGTAGAAAATCTTTTTGATCATCGGCCTCCACCTGACTGTTCTCATTTGGGCCAGTCTTTGGATCACCCCAGCATGAAGAAAAGTCTCAGAAAAATGAAGAAGAAACAAAGAAGAATTGGTTCTTTCATCCACGAATGGATGATGGAAGACCGATGATAAAAAAAGACCTTTTCTCATATTGAAGAACCACCAATCTTGACCTTCGGATGAGGATGAAGGACAAAGAAAGATCGAAAAAGAGAAGGATGAGGAACAATCAGTATAAGCTGACATAACAGAGCAAAGCTGATGATCAGTCGGATGAAATTCGAAGCCAACTGAGCAGGACAGAGGTCATAATAATCAAGAAGATTTCAGACGAACTTCGAAATCAGATATCGAAGATTGGTTCGTAGGTCTTCAACATAAATTGCGACCTACCCCAGAGGAGGAGAATTCACCCAACCATTCGAATCAGGAGTGAAAAGCTGATATTGCTCCGAAATATGATACTATTTTCGAAGCCATTCAACATTGGGCCTAGATAAGAAAGAAACTTCTATTTTTGGACTCGAGGGAGAGTCGTCGGCTGGATTCTCCGAGCAACTATCTCAAGAAGAAGAAGCTTTTCTACTAGCCATGAAAAATAGAGAACTAGAAAAAGAAAACCTAAGAAGAGAGAAACCCTAGAAGAAGAAAGGGAAACTCAACCTGAGATCAAAAGTAATGCAAGAAACAAAACTCAGGCTCCTAGTACTGGGGTGACCTTCCAATAGAACCTTCTGTTGTAGAAGTGGTGACAAATGCAAATAAAATCTGGATGAAAATGACTGTGCATACATATAGGATCCCTCAACGGTCCAGATGAAATTGATCAAATCTGGATCTTCTCAGATATTGATATGTGGCGACATTAAGACCGACTATTGGTCGGACGATTCGATGCATCTGCTCCTAGATCGTGCCACCTCATCGTTATCCGCATGAACAGCTCAGAGCCAATGATGTTTGGACACATGGTCAAGATCTACTAGTTATAGTCAATCATCCGAATTTTTTTGATTCCAAATTATCTTCCCAAAACGACAGCCCAATGATGATTTCACGGTCATAGAAACAATAAAATAGCTGGAGATCTCTCGCATGCCAAAAACTCATTAATATTAGTAGCCGAGTTGGGGCTTGAGACGACACGTGACAACTCCTTTCGTCCAACATGATAGACTACGTGATGATAGACATGTCAGACCATCTTGAACTTGAGAGTGGGGAGCAACTGTTGGGACAATTCAACCGACCTCTGACTCCGACTCTACATCAGCCTTATGAATACGATACTCCAACTAACAATTAGTTGATCGATCGACAGTTGCTATTCTCAACTATCGACGGACAACCACGACGACTTAGTTAATATCCAACTGATGATCATCGGCATATCAGAGTTACCGATCGATGTTCATTCGAATCTACCGACATATAGTTGGCTTATCTTTCTACGGTCACATAAGGTCGGAATGTGTGGAACCTACATATCTAACCGTTATAAATAGTTATCAACTACGTGTCATGATTATTAGT
This sequence comes from Elaeis guineensis, assembly GCF_000442705.2. NCBI lineage: Eukaryota > Viridiplantae > Streptophyta > Magnoliopsida > Arecales > Arecaceae > Elaeis > Elaeis guineensis. The sequence goes on from NC_026002.2 coordinate 1,708,141, forward strand.
GAGCATAAACAGTCCATTAACTCCATGATTATGGCTCGATAATTTAGTACCATAAAAAATAGGACTACGTGCTCGACAGTTACATCTGAATCACCTATAAAAGGAGGTAAATAAACAGTACTGGTAAGAAAATTTTGGGCTAATATTCTGCCATTTAATTACTCTTATCTGCTGTTCATCACTGCTTACTGACTTAAATATCGGAGGGTCCTCACCGGATACAATTTTGGTCAATGAGGACTTCTTTTGTAGGTATTTTTCTCTGACGATGGGCATAACAGAGAATTGGCTGCAACAAAGCCTTTTTTTTCTTCTTCTTATATTGCAAATTGATTGTCATTTTCAGCAAAAATTACTATTTGTAGATATCATTTTTTTGATCTAGGTAACTCCCATATGAATAATTTGCTATTATCCTGATAACTTTGTCACACCCCAATTCGAGACTATGAGTCAAAGATCATGGCAACAACCATATACTCATGGAGATCTCACCCTACAAGCATGCAAAGAATCTCCTCACAGCATCATAATTTTAATTAATAAATCTATATTTAAATAATTAAAATTCAAATTTTAGTGTGACCAAAATATTTATCAACTCAAAGGGTTCCAAGTAGGGTTCACTTCTCACAAATAAGGACTTTTCTCAAAATTTGCCAGATTTACCTTTCTAGTTGGAGTTGGAATTACGTTATATATATAAGAGGAGTGACACAGCAAGATATAGGGGATCCTTTGAACTTGATATAAGCAACAATCAAATTTAGTTTGAATCGTGAAGTACTTTATTGGAGATGATTTCTTTCAAGTTTTGATCTTTTAGATAAGGCAATTTAAAAGATACTATAGTATTTATTTTAATTTTTTATATTTAATTATACTAGAGTCTAGTAAGTGCAATGCACGTGCATTGCATATATGGTTGTGACCAAAGAAGTACTTAAAAAAATGAGCAACCAATGATTTTTTTTTAGATCCCGACATGCAAAAAATAAAAAAAAAAATTCTATTATTTATAATTTGATAAATAATATATATTTTTTTATAGACAGTGTATTTTTTAATATGATAAAGATATTAATAATATTTTTTTAAGATAAGTAACTTTATTTTGATTTTTTTTTTAAGATAAAACTAAGCGAACAGTGGTAGATGTCTGGGATCACACAAAATTCCTCCATGTTTCCCAGTTTGGCCCTATAAAACGAACCAAGCGGTGTTTCCAGATGGAGTTGTTGGGGTGCCTAATTCTTTTTTTTGGAAAACTAAGACATGAGGTAGGAATGACAATGGACCGAGTCAATCATATATATATATATATATATCTATATCCGTCCTGTAATTAAAAATTTATATCTACATCTATCTTACATCCATCTTCGATCGGATAAAATAGATGGTGTGGATCAGATCGGATCTAAGAAACTCATCATGCAAACTTTCTAAAATAATTGTAACTTTGGAAGAAGGGATCTCAAACTCAATGATACATTACCATGTTTATAGTATGCAGGTGACATGTTGATCTTCTTCAAGACAAATTGGGAATATTTGAGGAGTCTTAAACTTTTGCTTCACTATTTTGAGATGATAAAAGGACTAACAATCAATTAAGACAAAACTTCGATGGTCGGAATTGGCCTTAGTAAGGAGGAAGAGAAGCGGTTTGCAAGACTTATGGGATGCAAGCGAACAAGTACTTCTCCTATTAATTAGGTACCTCAACCTCCTCTTTCACTGCAAAAAGACACGAGTATCGATTGAAACTTCCTTATTGAAAAGATTGATAACAAATTATGCTCATGGAAAGATAAAATGCTGAGTATAGGAGGCGTCTAATCCTAGTCAATGTGGTGTTAGAAGCAATGCCAACTTATTGGATGTCATCAAGGATCATATTAGCACAAGTTATCAAAAAAATAGATTTGATAAGAAGACGCTTTCTGTGGAGAGGTCACAATAGATACACAGGAGGACACAGCTTAGTAAGATAGGAGAAGATTTGCAGACCAAGGAAATAGGGAGGACTGGGAGTTATAAACCTGAGTATGATGAATATGTGCCTAATATTAAAATGGTGGTGGAGATACTTCTCGAATAAGCAGAGGCTACGGAGGAAATCATTCTTGATTTATATTATAGATCAAGGCCCCTAGCATTTCTTCAACTCTTATCTTATGGTCATTCAAGCCTCCCCAACCTTGCGAGATGTTTTAAAAATATAGAAGTGGTTCTTTCAAAGTGTAAGGTTTCGACCAGGTAATAGACATTAGATCACATCTTGATATGATTATTGGCACGTTCATAGCCCGCTATGTTCGTCACTTCCTATGAAATTTGTTTTGACCAATAAACCAGAAGCATCGGTGGAAGATGAGAGCATGCACCCCAATAGAAATTTGGAAAGCATAGCAAGAACAAGAAGAAGTCTTCAATCGATAATTAAAATACAACTGAACAAGGAAGAAGATGAAGTAGACTGGAATTGGTCTACACACAAGATCTTCACTATTAAAAATGCCTACCTCTTTTTCTCAAATGGGGGAATCAATTCTCACTTCGTTAAGTCTAACTGTAGGCTACCACTGCCACTAAAAATTAAGATATTCAACTGGTTAATCTATCAAAACAAGAGGGCAGACAATCTAATCAAAAGAAAATGGCAGGCTCCATCTGAGTGTATATTCTATGGATGCTTGGAGGAAATGGCGATACACATTTTAGTTGAATAATGCATCTTCTCTAGGATGGTGTGGAGACACTTCACAGACGCAACAGCTCTTCCGATGATATTTGGCACTATTGAAGAACTATGATCACAATGCAGGCAGGGGTTACAAGGAGTAGAGCGACAAACAGCATGGCTTTGCCTAGCTTCCATGATGATGTGGTGCCTCTGGAATGAATGGAACAGAAGAATATTTAGATGAGAAGCAAAAGCACCTCTTAGACTCATCAAAGATGTTACCACCCTTTTAAAAACGTAGACATCCATTGAGATGCCGAAAAGCAACGAAGCAATCATAGACATTATCAACAAAGCAGCAAGGCAATGAAGATAATTGTCGGATAGTAGGTTGTATTTTTTTAATTAGATACTCTAATTAGAGATGGTGGCTATGGGCTGTAATGTATTTTTCTAATTAGTTACTCTAATTAAGGAAAGTTAAGGTGGCAATAGGCTGTGATATTTTTTTGTAAAAGATAAATTATTGTATATAATGGGGACTACTCCAACCCATACAATATAGAAAAAAATTAAAAAAAAAAATTCTTCTTCTTCTCTCTACATTCAACATGGTATTAGAGCTCCTAGATTCTGATCCATGAAATTTTTTCGATTCCTAATTTCTCCTCCTATTATACATCCCATCTTTCCCGGTACCCTCTACTTCCCATCTTTCCCTTCTGCACCACCTCGGCACCACCCCTCTGCACCTGCACCACCCCGGCACCCCCCCCTCTGCACCACCCCGACAAGAAATTTGGGAGGCACCACCCCGGCACCGTTCCCCGCCCCCCTCGGTTCCCATCTTTCTTATCTTCCCGGCACCATCCCGTTCCCATCTTCCCAAGACTCGTTCCCGGCACCACCCATCTTCCCGGCACCACGATGCCCCCATTGTTCCCACCATTCCCATCGATCCCAATCATTCCCATCATCCCATCACCACCACCCCGAGCGCCTCTACCGCCACCTCTGTGCACACAGTGCCCCATCTGCCCCTTCGTTTGCACTGCTGCCACCTCCGTGCATGCTGCCGCCGCCGCCCCAAGCCCTTCCCGGCACCACCCCATTCCCCACTGCCGCCACTCCATCCGCCGTCGCTGTTCCCTCTACCCCACCCCCCCTCGGTCCATGGAATTAGTTCGTGAAAAGGGGAAGGTCAGCTCTTTCCTCTTGCATTGATTCTTTCTTTTTTTCCAAAAAAAAGCAGAGCAAAAAAAAAAGATGATTATCATTCAGTGATTTTTTCTTGAGCTTTTTTGAAGATGTCATGCAGTTTCACTAAAGAAGAGTTGGAAAAAGCAATAAGTGAGGTGGTGACTCTACCTTTATCTCTCGATCTGAGATGGATAATCTTTCTCTTCAGATCAGTTCTATTCGATTGGACGGACCTCCTCATTTATCTTTTGTGGGCCAGAAATGTGCGGCTGTTCATCAAAGCCCATAGTTTGGAGGATTTTCTCACTGGGGTTAAACCACAGCCACCAATAGGAGACACTGCTTTTGTACAGTGGAAATCAGAGAACTCACTTGTGATGACCTGACTAATCAACTCCATGGTACCCTCAGTTGCTCAGAGCATGTCATTCTTTGAAACCGCTCAAAAAATTTGAGAGGCTGCTGTCCGAACTTATTTCCAGTAGGATAACACAATCCAAGCTTTTGAGCTCAAACGTAAGATACGTGCACTCAGGTAGGGTGAACTTTCTGTCACCGATTATATGACAGAATTTCAACGTTTATGGTCAGAGCTGGATTTTTATCGCCCTTTCAATGCCAGTTGTGCTAATGATGCTGCTGAGTTCAAGAAATTTACAGATGAGGAGCGAATCTTTGATTTTCTTATCGGTCTCAATGAAAATTCGATCCAATTAGAGTTTAACTTTTGGATCGAAGTTCTGATCTGCCTTCTCTCAATCAGATCTCTCTCACTAATTCTAAATGAGAAAACTCGTCGACGCATGATGATTGCCTCCTCTATTGATACAGTCCATTTTGCGATGGTCGCTCAGTTACAATCACAGCCGCGCAGTAGAGGTGATCGAGATATGCGGATATGCTCCTATTACAACAAATCGGAGCACATCCGTGATACATGCTGGTAGTTACATGATCGTCCTTCATCTGGCCAGGGACGTGGTAGAGGAGGTCGGCGAGGAGGTGGACATTCTGGAAGAGCAATCGACCGTGGTCAAGCTAATTTTTCTGAGATTTACAATGCTACTTCATCTGTTTCAGCTCCTCTGTCTACTACGGTTTCGTCTGCTTCTGCTACTCCATCTACTGTCGCTGGAGGTTCTTTGTCTATGGAAGAACTACAGACCCTACGTCACATTCTGACCAAGCTGAACACTTTTTCTAGCACTACCTCTTCATCTGCTACGGATTTGCTTAGTGATTCTTCCGGTCTTTCTTTCATTTTTCATTTTCGCTTTGCATAAACTAGTTCTTATACTTTCGATAGTAGTAATGCACTTAGTGCCTTAGGTACTTCTCAATATTAGATCCTAGACTCAGGAGCTACTAGTCACATGACAGGACAATCCAAGTTTTTCGTGTCATATTCACCTTGCTCTGGTCGGGATAAAGTACGTATAGCTGATGGATCCTTCTCTACTATGTCAGAAAAAGGATCTATCAACTATACACCGATCATGACATTGTTCTCAGTTTTACATGTTCCTAGTTTTTCCACTAATATCCTCTCTATAAGCTCCATTACAACTGCTTTAAATTGCAAAGTAATTTTTTTTCCCACCTATTGTGTTCTTCAGGAGCTGACAACATGGGAGATGATTGGGTATGGTAGAATGCATGGCGGGCTTTATTATCTGACTGAAAGAGGACAGAAAGATAATTTGAAAACTGGCTTGGTTGTATTTTCTTCTGAGAATGCTGTGCATAAACTCCAGTTACAACATCGTAGGCTTGGGCATCTATCTTTCTCTGTGTTAGTAAGACTCTTTCCTAGTTTATATAATATTTGTGATAAGCATAAATTGGTTTGTGATGCATGTGAGTTTGCTAAACACACACAAACTATTTATCCTATTTCTGGCACTCGAAGTATTAAGATCTTTGATGTTATTCACTCTGATGTGTGGGGGCATGTAGCACTATTTCTCTTTCTGGACATCAGTACTTTGTTACATTTATTGACTGTTATAGTAAACTAACCTGGGTTTATCTACTAAAGACGAAGGATGAGGTTCTCAGGTGTTTCAACGAGTTTCACAAGTTTGTAAATACTCAATTTAATACCACAATCAAAACTTTGAGATCTGACAATGGCATTGAGTACATGAATAGGGAGTTTCGTGAGTATTTAGCTGCTCATGGGATATCAGACTACATGTGTTGATACGCCTGCTCAGAATGGTGTGGCTGAACGTAAAAATCGATACTTTTGGAAGTAGCTCGATCTTTGTCCTTCACTATGAGAGTTCCTAAGTACCTTTGGGGTGAGACAGTTCTTACTGCAGCTTATCTTATTAATCGGATGCTTCTTCAAGCTTTGGACTATCGCACGCCACTTGAGTGCCTACAAGGTGTATCTTCTTTTGTTATACCTCCTCGAGTATTTGGGTGTGTGTGCTTTGTTCAAGATCATTGATATATGATTGGTAAACTTGATCCTCGGACTCTCAAATATATTTTTGTTGGCTATTCTACTATTTAGAAAGGATATAAATGCTATTACCCTTTCGAGCAACGTATGTTGGTCAGTATGGATGTGATATTCTAAGAGTCTGAGGCATTTAGCAGTGATCCCATGGATGTACCTACCAATTAACCTACTATTGTATCTGACTTTCTCTTCTCTATCGGTGTTTCGTCTGATTTCACCAATTGTGAAGGAGAGTCTGAGGAGCAAGAGTCTGGAGAGCAGAAGCAATCAGATAGTAATTCTCCAGATAGTAGTTCTAATCGACAGAGAGAGCAGCAGTCTTCTCCACTTGTTACAAAGTTGTTATAGAGCCTGATATGCATTCTCCTACTATCCAACAGTCTCTTTCAGAGTCGGCTTCGATATCTTCCTCCTCCCATAATAATGACGGTAACATTCTTTTAACTAAATTACATTTTTCTATTGCTCATAGAAAAACTTCTCGTCCACATATGATTCCTTCTCGTTATCATCATGATATTGCTGATTTTATTTCCTATGAGTCTTTTTCACTTTCATATAGATCTTTTATTGCATCTTTGACTTCTATCTCTGTTCCCTCATATTGGAAGAATGCTATAGCAGATCCAAAATGGAAGGAGGCAATGTTTGAGGAGATGAAGGTCTTAGCCAAGAACATTACATGGGAACTTGTTCTATTACCTACTGGATTTATTGGCTGCAGATGGGTTTTTACAGTGAAACAAACTCCAGAGGGGATTGTTGATCGCTATAAAGCACGATTGGTAGCAAAAAGTTATACTCAGACATACAGAATAGACTATGATGAAATCTTTGCTCCAGTTGCAAAGATTAACTCTGTGAGGATCCTTATTTCTTATGCTGCTTATCTTGGCTGGAGTCTTTCTCAATTAGATGTTAAGAACGTCTTTTACATGGAGATCTTCAGGAGGAGGTGTACATGAAAATTCCTCCAGATTCTCTAATGCTGCAACTGCTGGAAAGGTGTGTCGGCTGCATCACTCATTTTATGGCTTGAAACAGTCACCTCGGGATTGGTTTGATCGGTTCCGACGTGCAGTACTAGAAATGGGTTATTAGCAAAGTAATGCTGATCATACTATATTTTTTCAACATAACAGTGATAATGTTGCAATTTTAATAGTGTACGTTGATGATATAATTCTGATGGATGATGATCTTCCAGAGATTAATCGTCTAAAGACTCATTTAGCTCAATCATTTGAAGTCAAGGATCTTGATTCTTTGAGATACTTTCTTGGGATTGAAGTTGCTAAATCATCTCATGGCATTTTTTTTCTCAATAAAAGTATGTGCTTGACTTACTAACAGAAACAAGTATGTTGGGTTGTAGACCTGCAGCTACTCCCATTGAGCAGAACCATCGTTTCATGGTAGATAGTGGTACTCCAGTTGATCGAGAGAGATATCAATGCCTAGTGGGACGACTGATTTATCTTTCTCATACTTATCCTGATATCACCTTTGCTGTTAGTATCGTAAGCCAGTATATGTACGATTCTCGTGAGAGACATCAGGAAGCTGCCTATCAGATTGTGCATTATCTTAAAGGATGTTCTGGACGTGGTCTTCTGTTTTCTCATCATGGACACCTTAAGATTAAGGGGTATACTGATGCTGACTGGGCTGGAGTTTTGGATGATAGAAAATTTACCTCAAATTATTGTACTTTCTTGGGTAGTAATCTTGTGATATAGTGCAGCAAGAAGCAGAATGTGGTTGCTCGTTCCAGTGCTGAGGCTGAATATCGGGCCTTAATTCAAGAGGTCTGTAAAGTTATATGGTTAAAACAACTCCTGAGCATCTTTTTCGAACTTTTCCTATATCTCTCTTCTGTGATAATAAGACAGCCATTAATATTGCTAATAATCCTGTTCAGCATGATCGGACGAAGCATATTGAGATTGATCGATATTTTATTAAAGAAAAATTAGATCAGTGTATTATCTGCATTTCGTTTATCAAATCCTCCGAACAGCTAGCTGATATTTATACGAAAGGACTTAGCACTCCAGTTTTTATATTTATCTGTAATAAGATGGGACTCTATGATATCTTCGCCCCATCTCGAGGGGGAGTGTTGGAAAGTAGGTTGTATTTCCCTAATTAGATACTCTAATTAGGGATGGTGGCTATGGGTTGTAATGTATTTCCCTAATTAGCTACTCTAATTAGGAAAAGTTAAGATGGCAATAGGCTGTGATATTTCTTTGTAAAAGATAAATTATTATATATAATGGGGACTACTCCACCCTATACAATATAGAAAAAAAATAAAAAAAAAAATCTTCTTCTTCTCTCTACATTCAACAACAATTAACAGTGGACACAGCCACGGGACAGTTAAGAAATCATGGAAGAGTTTCAATGACCGACTGGTTTTGAAGATCGACGCACCAGCGTTAAGAAAAACTAACAGAAGTAGGTGCAAGGAAGGGAGAAGCTCAGGGTTCAACCTCACTAGGTAGAAATTGATATCCCTATAAAGTTTTCAGGCTTTGTTCTGGGTCCCTTTACAGACTCCGTTCGGACTCTGAAAATTTTCAAACTCTATTTTTCTAAAAGTTCTCAGACTACGTAAAGATATCGGACTGGGCCCTTTTGTCTAAGCCAACTCAACTATAGGCAAACTCGGTAAACAATGCCCATGTGTGGCTACTACAAATATTTTAGTACATGTATTTAGGGTGGTTTTCCTCCCTTTACATCCAAAAAAAAAAAAAAACTTTGAAAGGAGGGATTTTGAATAAGATTATATTTGTTTAGATTCGGGGCCACGTATATCATTATCCGCATCTGCTTAGGTATTTTATCCAAAATCTATATCTATCCAGAGTTTAAACAGGTCAAATAAAACCTATTTCATTTGGATCAGATTGGGTTGGATATCTAATGGGTGTTACAACTGCCATTCCTAACAGGAGAAAAACAAATATCTGCGCCTTTTAGGATATTACATGACTTTTTCCAATATTGCTATATCTTGGAATGGAACCCTGTAGCTAGAATTGGCAGATCTAGTGCAAGAAATATGGCTACGGCTGCAAAACAGTTCAATTTTGGATGCTTGCAAGTAGAGAAAAGTTGGACTTGTCCAATACTTGGGATCCATCAATTCCTTTTAGCTAGAGTAGGTCTTAGGGTTCGGAAACAAGACGAATATGCTTCACAAGTGGCCTTTCTTTTTACACCATAGAGCTCTACCAGTATTAATGTTGAAGCCACAGAATTTACCAAGCTACTGCTCTGAGGCCTGTCAAAAGAAACAGGATTATAGGTTATGACAAAACTTATACGAGCTTTGTAATTTTTCAGAAAAATTCTTCACATGGAGGGCTATGAGAGTACCCGCATTTTCACCCATTAAAACACAGTCACATACTCCAGACAATTACGATCCAAAAAAAAAAGGAGTCACATACTCAAAATGACCCAGATTCTAAGTAGTTAGGGTTCGAAGCACTCAATCATGCTCCAAATTGTTTAATTTATCTGTTTTATCAAACAATAAAAAAGGTACCATGATTGAAATTGGTTGTCTATGAATCCACATTTTACTTCTGCCTAATTTGGTAACTTACCATATGTTTTCTACATTTCCGAAATTTAATTTCTTAGCTAGAAGATGAATCCAACAAAAATCCAGGGCCAAACCTAATTTAAAATAGTGGATAAAAAAAAAAATTACTTTCAAGTTTTCCGCCGGTACTTTATTTTTCTCTCCATCTTTTATTCTCCCATGAGAGATTTAAGTTAAGTAGATCAAAGGGAAAAAAATTCTTTCGAGCTAAACATAAGTTGAAACGACTTTACTTCTATATGGCATAGGTGTGGTACCAAAAAATGACCCATCGACTTACCACTCACATTCGTCTCATATTTATCTCGGAGAAAGATAGGATCAATAGAGTGGGATGAGTCGGATAGGATAAAATTATAAAAATTAGTATTAATATAAAAATTATATTTTTATCTTGAGGAGGAGATTTGAAGTGTTATACATATCCCGATAGATTCATGTTCAAAACAAATTTTATCATTATCCGCACCGACTCCAGATCTATTTTGAGTTGGATAAATTTATTCCATTGAGATCGAGTCGGATTGGATACCCAATGAAATGAAATAAATTACCACATGTAATCATCAGATGCATTGGACCATCTAAAAAACACTAGCCTTTAATAAATGTGATTAATTAAAAAAAAAAAAAAAAGAGGATAAGTATCACACATAGAGCGAGGAGACGAAGCCATGCAATACAGTTTCGGATCTAACACCTAACCAGGTGAAGACGGCTCAAATTCAACACGAGAAATTGTCGTCCGCTGAATGCGAGATATATTCATCGACTGCAGCCGAATCTTTTCATGCTATGAACCAATAAACCGAATAATCTGACAGCAGAATTGTGGAACCAGTACTTGTTAATTATAGCCCAGGATGGGGACGGTTCATTTGATCCCATTGGCATCCAAAGCAAGAAGAAGGTGGCGAAGGTATTCAAAAAAAGTTGAGAGAGCACAGAGAAGAAGAGGGAAAAAGAGCAAGGTGGGTGCTTTCCACTCCTGGTCTCGTTGGCATCTTGGAGCTTAGGGGGTGGGGAAAGCCTATCAGAAAGCTGTATCTGTGCCCGTCCCTTGGCCGACCAGGCACGAGCTGGTGGCGGACATCGCCCGCACCCAAAAACAGAGTCTCGTTGGGCAATGATCCACGCCCGACCCCACCCGCCACCCTCGTCCTCCTTCCCACTAGTCCTCCCTTTTTCTCTCTCTATTTTCTTTTTCCACAATGTATTTGATGGATGGGTTAGGGTTGTAAAAAGAATGGTTGGTGTTCTTTGACATGAACTATTAGATCACACCTCGTATTTGATCTCAAAGAAAGAAGGGGTGAATCGTTTTTTCATGCAAAAGATACAATCTGAATCCTTGATGGATGGCATCCATAGGCCACAGCCAAGAAGAATCATATCTTTTACATCATGCGCTGCACAGCGATGCATCATTTGATTTCTGTAACCTCCATTCATTATATTCTCATTTTAGTGATCAACTCAAAAAAAAAAAAAAAAAATGAGGCAATCTAATTGGCGTGATGTACGACCATATTGATGCATCCAGTTAAGGATATAATTATGCTATAAAGAGAAGAACTTATATCCTGTACCATATGTATCAACATGATCGAACATCATATCAATAGCATAATCTTATTTCTATGGACCAAATATTGAGATGAATGTATGATGAGTAGGATCCACAAAAATAAAATGATGTGATTGATGTGATATATGATGACGTGGTGCACATGGTGTAGCTACCAGAGCTTGCAACACCTAGCAATAGGAATGTATCGGAACGGGATGGACATGTACGGGACCACTGGGCTTGGCGATGCTTATTCCGGATAGGAGAAGCGCTTTACAAGTAGTCCACTTCAGTGGACTGACTCTATTTATAGTTTTAAATTTGGTTTTGAAAGCCTTCCATTTTCTAGCAAAAAAAAAAAAAAACAAAGCCTCCAATCAACGTGCTACATGCTTCTGCAATGGTCCCCGGCCATCACAGGTGTGGAAGATGGAATGAAAGATTCCATTTAATGCGTGCAACCTTGGGCATTTGAAATACATGAATGGCCAATACGATATGTTTTTAGGTTTTACTGTTCAAAGAATCCCTTTGGGCGCACGTATCTCACGTTTTCTTCCATGATTGAATGATGGCCATGCATGATAGCAACTTTACCTACTCATATTCATTTTGTCATTGACGACAATGGAGATTTTGGAGGATCCGAAGGCTCTTCCAACCGAAGTCCACCTCAATTATATGTCCGACTTTCGTGCCTCGGTCCCCTCAGTCAGTGATCGGTGATTGAACCGGTTAGGTATGTGACCGACCTCCGTGCTTATATCGTTATAGCAATCCAAAACTTTATCCTAAAAAAAAATAAATTAAAAAAATATCATTTTAATTTGTAATTTTATAAATATCTAAAATCTACTTCATACATATAGTCAATATGAAAGTAAATACATATTTGGACGACCCTTACAATTTTGCCCTCAATTATTTATTTAAACACAAACGATCGATGCATGGATGGAGGGTTATTCTAGCAAACCTTCTAGTGCGTGAATGCGAGGATGGAATCCAAAGTCATAAGATTTGCAAGATAGTTGACCGATTGTAGCATTGGGTTAACTAAGATATAGAGTGTGGTCACCAGCTTTCTCTCAATCTTCCAACATCTTTGTTTCTCGATTAGAGTTCATGCTTCATATGATGACAAGATAAGATCAAGATATCCTTGCTTCTAGTTGATGGCGAAGGGAGCATGCTCAACCATGATTGAGCTGAAGGGGCAACTCTAGGATCGCTCTACCACTCATCCTCCTGCAAGACTCGGCAACGGGAAGGCCAATCTTCACTTGGCAATGGCGTCCTAATCATGCAGGATTGGCTTCTCCATCTCTCAAATAAACTCTGCATCTAAAATGAGAGATGGTGCTGGACAGCATTAGTTAGGAATGCAGACATCAATGGGGCGTCCAAGTTCTTCCAGTACCAATTTGCACTCAATGCTGTCAAATCATAAGCAGCTCTTTCCCACTGATGCATGGGCTACTATAAGAATCCAAAAAACCATTCAATTTTTGAGCTCGGATGTAACTATCATGAAGGAAATGACACTCGTCGAGTTTCTTTCCAGGATTATTCCATCTTGACTTTTTCTTATTCCTTATGCTTATTAAAAAAAAAAAGTTCACATGTTTGCCAAATTTGTTGCCAGAATAAAAGAGTAACTATGCATGATCTCCTTCTTACCTGCCCTAGATTTGTTTAGGAGAAAAATAGTCAATTAGACTAGCAGGGTTATTTAATTAGAAGAGTTTTAGTTAAATAAATCAGTATAAATACTTTTGCCATGTCCTTTCTCCAAGTTTCTGGATATATATTTTTGCTCAAATCCATGCTATTTCACTTGTTAGCCTAAACCTTTATCACCCCTACTTTTTTTTTTTTTTAAAGATTAAAAATAAATTAAAAAAAAATCCAGGAGGGATAACCATAGCTGAAGTGACTCTATATCAACTCCATTACCCTGTGCAGGACTCTTGTGTAAAAGTAGTCGCCAATTCAATGCCTCAATGTGCATGAGTTTCTTGCTTGAGTCATTCCTGAATTTTTGTTTGGTGCGAAGCTTCTAACCTCAGCTATTAACATCTTCTACCAAAAAAAAAAAAAAAAAAAACTCAGCTATTAACATCTATTGTGCACCCTTGATCATATCTTCTAAGGCCCTAAGAAGGACACTGGGATCCTAATCCAATTAGCAGTTGCCTATTAGAAGTTGCATTGTAGAAAATAAATTATTGCAAGTCCGACCAACTTTTGCTTAACATGACGTACTTTTGCTCCAATGTCATGCGGGTTCTTGTTGGATGCGTCGATGCTATCAGAGGGACCAAAATGGATGATGATTCCAAGTACCTAAAGCTAGCTCAATACATAGAACGTCTGTTTTCCTTCAAGTCAGTGGCCGCGGGCCATTTAGTAGGTAGAAGCTCTTATCTAGTTTTCTTCTGCTTTTGATAATAACAGCCATCAGCCCTACTTAATGTTGTAACATAACCAAAGTTCTTGTCTTAGTTGATATTAAGTTGCACATGGTTTCCTTCCAGTGACGATCGCAGGGAGTGCATGTTTTCCAAGAGGATGTAATTGCCCTAACTTTCGCCAAAAAGAAAAAGAATTATAGAAAAAGAATAATAGTCTATGCCTATAAACTCATTTTGCATTACATGATGGTTACTTTATGACATCTTTAGTTATCATTTCAAAATTTTAGAGAGAATATGGTGAATCAGCTACGACGTCTGGTTCTGTATGATGACAACGGTGGACAAACTTGAATACATTCTATCATTAGGTTTAATTGTTAGAAGATGGATCTTGGCACAATAGTAAAAATGCTCGATGGCGACTAGGATGCCATAAGTCCAAACATGAAAATAGCCTCTCTGAGGTGAGACTGCATACATCTTACCTTCTAGACAACTGCATTACAAGTATTTAAGCTTCAAATTTTTGTTGATTTTTAGGTTTATAAATTTAGAGTTGAAATGTTCTAGTTTTGCAAGAGTCCCCATCATGTCTATTCTCCGCGCGAAGTGGAAAAATAGAAAAACAAAAAGAAAAGTAAGAAATTGTTTTCTTTATATTGAAGGCAACATAATGATTTAGCTTAGCATCCTCCTAACCTTGACATAAAGGGCAGGCTACTTTGGTTCTCCTATTATAAAACTCAGATGCCTCCAACATTTCACAAGTCTCTGGCTTGAATCCTACCTGAATTTGAGCTGCGTGCAAAGCTTCAGGCCTCATCTAAACCAACTAATATAAGTCCAATTATAAAAGATCTGTTAGTTTTGATTGGAACTTTTTAGAAGTTCAACTAACATGCGTATATAATATGCCTTAGCTCTGATATCATGCTGGCTCTTGTTTGATGGGTTGATGCTATCAAAGGGACCACAAAAGGGACCAGGACTCATTTCGTTCAAGCACCTGTAGCTAGTCCAGTAGGATGTTTCATGTCGACCCAATGGATGTAGGCCTTTGACCCATTAGATATGGGCATCTGGTAGTTAGAAGGGTCCATCTCCTTCTCCTGATAGTGCCAACAGTCCCACTCAACATTGAAACAAACCTAAGTTCACCATCTAAGTTGATGTGGGGATGATGATGCTTCGCTCGCATGACGAAGAATTGGGTGAGTAATAAAAACCCATATTATTATGTCGGTGCACTGTGCAGTTATACTCTGCCTGTATCCTAGTTATTACTTCAAATATAATAGGCTGCAACATTCTGCTAGTTTTTAGGTATTCTCATTGCATTATCCATTATGTAAATGAAGGCTGAGAAAAGAATGGAAATTTTGGCTTTGGCCCAAATTATTATGTTTGATTTGTCAAAATGTAACAAAATCATATTCCTTTGAAACTATCATTCTTTTAAATACAGAAATTGTGACTCCAATTTTAGTTGGGAGAAATGATCATTCTTACTCCTATGAAAATGAAAGTTTTGATATGCTATATTAATGATATAAAATGAAAATGAATAATTTGATCTATAGCTGTTACTAAGTCAAAAATATAACCTACAAAGTAATATGGATCTGATTTAGTCTACTCATTATTTTTCAGAAAATAATACAAACCTAATTTCCCAAGTATTAGAATGGAAGTACTTTTCTGCTCCTTTTATTTCATATCTGGAAAATAGAATAGGAATACCCTTTTTTTTCTTTTATGAGAGAAACAGGAACAAAGCTCCACCAAGCATATGGAGTACAAAAATATTGCCTTGGAATATAGAATCAAACATAATACAATCAGCCCATGTCTTTTAATTTAAGAACAACAAAATGATTTGAGAAACTTTACAAAGCTCATTCTGAAACCATCGCTTTCAAATCGAAGATGTGGATGGAGACGGCAGTGGGTTGGATATGAATGGGGTAGGCCATTATCTGTAGTTGCCTCGGGATGGGCTGATGGAGTTAAATGACATGGGTTAGATGGATCAAGTTAGGTAAAGTTAGAAAAATCATTTTTCTTTTTTTTTTTTCTTTTTATTTTTTTTTGCATACAAATCTTTTTTTGTCTCAAAAAAAGCATTAATATATTAATATATATATATATATATATTTATATTTATATTTATATATATATATGTGAGAATTAGGTTCAAGGTATGTTTTACTATTACTAGTACCCCATTACTATTTTTCCTTTCAATCCATAAGCTCCAACCTAATGTTAAGACTAAAGAATCCCAAGCAAGCAGTATGTCTAATGCAGTTTATTCTCCTGCAGTCAGTTTATAGGATCTTGAGGTTGATTCTACCACATCACACCCTTCCAATCACTGGAACTAGCATTTTCCATGCTGTCCATGCTGACATAGAGTAGGGACCGGACAACTGATGAGGATATGATCAACATTCTCATGTCCCAATTTGTGAAAAGGACAGAAATAGAGAGCTCTCCAGCCCTTTCCATTAAGGATGTCCTATGTGTTTAGTTTGTTCTTCGTCGCCGGCCACATAAAAAATTTTAACTTGCTAAAACGCAGTGGCTTTCCAGAGGCTAGGTGCGATGGGGCAGAGGACGACTCCATTGTTGATAAATCTGTAAAAGGATCTGACCAAATGGATTGTTTCCTGACCACCTCCACATAATCTTGTCTCTGGTTCTTTTAGGCCTGACCTGGTGAAGAATGTTTTCTAGTTTCCTTAGTTCAGTTAATGCAGTGCCTGATACAGGGAAGACAATTGGATACAGCAGGATTTGCATTGTCAATTGAGTAGTCTAATGCCCAAGCTTCCTTCTCGACCGAATAAAAGAAGAGGATAGGGAACAAAAATTGATGACAGATGATCACATAACCATATGTCCTTCCAAAAGAGAATGTCATATCCATTTCCCAGAGAAAAAGAGATCCTCATCCAAAGGGGGTTGAGAGTCTTGCAGATGTTTCAACATATTGGTGAAAATTTCGTCATGGATTTATATCAACAACTGCTAAACTTTTCTCTTATAACAGGCTGAAGAGATTTGTTTTTCCCAAGGTTGTCCTGCTTCTCTCTGTAAACATCCTTATTTGGACAGAGATGGCCCGTTGAAATTAGCCAATGTCCCAAGGTTTTAATGTGAGATGGAAGCAGCCAGCAGTGGACAAACCAATCATGAATACCCTGAGCCTGTAGTAAATCTATTGCTCCAAAGGACAATCAAGCTTGATTTGTTGTCATTTATGGATGGACATGCTAGATATAACCAAACTTATTTAGCCAAAGAAAATCTCCACAAAACAGCCACAAGAAATTCTGGGTTGATTGGGAGACTCGAGTTGGTGACCATGCCTTGCAATAAGCCATGAATGAAATATATCATGTTAGGGCAACGCATTCCATGGAGGTATACATAGACAATATGATGGTAAAATCAGATGTGGTAGTCTGATCATCTATTATCATTAGGAAAGGTGTTTTAAAGGATGAGGACTTAGGTCAAAAAAGATTTCCAAAATGTGCCTCTTATATGGATTGATTGCTGGAACAATCATCACTTAACAAGAAAGCTAATAGGGTTTTGAGGTCATCTAGTGATGGACAAGAATTCCGATCATTACTACATTCTTGGTTCTTGACTCCTCAAACATCAACTTCCAACTTCCAACTTCCAAGGAGCGTGAGACATTGCACAAACATCAGTTTCTAACCATACTAAACCCAAACATGGGCGATCATGCAAAAAACATCAGCCAATGCTTTATCATCACACCTTTCGAGGAAGTATTCTAAACTAAAATCTTTGATAAAAGATTCAATAATTCTAAAATCAATGATGGTAGATCAAAATAAAGAACCTACACCATTAATAATGATCTATAGTAGTAAAAACACCTGGAAACAATGAAACAATTATATCTTTTGGAGATCTTTAATCCATTCACAATGTGGGTGTAGAAATCAACAGTGCTAAATGTGCTAACTAAAATACATGACAGGATATTTAAATGGCAATTCCATTTAATTTATCATGATCCATACATGTTAAATATGTATAGATTGAAAATCAGCTAATCTTGATGCTTAGGTGATAGAAAAAGATCGTCCAATAGCATTAAAATGTATATATTTTGTACCCCCTTGATGGATAGGTTAGAAACTAGCAAAACATGTAATTTTTAATTTCTAGTTCTTTTTATGATACACATCATGATCATGGTACAGATCTTTGATTTAGATGCTCCTCTGTTGACTTTGAATAATTAAATCTTTTACCAATATTTACCATGAAAAAAAGAGATAATCAATGCATGAAAACCCAACTATCAAGTACTATATAGATGAGCTATTAGAATAAGAACCTATAAAAGCACGACTAACACAAACAAAAGCATGTATCCAAAAATTAAGACTTCATGGGATTCAATTACATTTCAGTGAAATATTAAATTGACATATCATGAAGAATAGGTATACATATTTAAGTGGACATCATCTGGATTTATATAATGGGACATCATCTTTTGGAGTGGACCAAGGATACTTCATTGTTGGATCCCTTGGAAATTTTCTGAAGTTGACAAATGGTGCCCATAACATCAATCTTCATACAAAAGAAAAATATAAGAGTTACTGAAAGATAATAAAGAATCATGCTTGGGCTTGTTCTTGGGGCATCAAACTACTTAATGAGAAGATTTTTTTTCCCCATAAAGCAAGCATTGCCCATTCACCCCATTGTGGAAAACATGGCACAGGCCAATAGAATGACCATGGGAACATTTATTAAGTGATTTAAAAAGAAATGTCAATCTTCGATCTTATTAATATTGTACAATCAACTGTTATCACTCTCAATCTGAGATGGGAAGAAAGTTATGAAAGGCCACACAGCTATCCTCACTACTTTGAAAAATAGCATTTTATTTTATGGTGGTAGTTATAATTGACCTTGTAGCAAGCTTCATAACTATGTGCACCTCTACAAAGTAACTCCAAAGAATTTCATAGCATTCTTCAAGTATAACAATTTTGGTCACCAAAGGATTTAATAAATAATTAACTAGCATTACTTGTTTTAGATAAGCATAGATACAAGTGTAGGAGAAACTGTCATACCATCAGATGGATATTAAATGAATTTCTTCATGGACTGACCTGGTCTCCAGAGTCGCATTTTGCATTGTAATCATAGGCTCTACTTATGTGATCATAGGATCTAATTATCTGTCTTGATGCCTACAACTTTTAGTCTCAAAGAAAGTATGCTAATATGCCAGCCAACAAAGTGAATTTTCAGGTCTTTGTAATAGAGAAAATCTTTGTTACTGCCTTGGTTTATACAACTTTTTCCCCATTTCGATAAGTTGTAACCTTGAAAATTTTAAAACTCATTCAACAAAAAACCATGTTGTTGATATTGAATGTTGTTATGCAAAGCAAAATTACATTCATTAGCTTATTTAAGATGCATTCAATCATAACAGAACACTATGAGTATGAGCAACCTCACGATAAATAATTAATGAGCAAATATCACGAACCAATTATCTGGAGTTGCAGAATGTGATATCTTGGTAGGAGATTAATTTTAAGCATGCAAAGACCTATAACCCGGGTCATTAAAAAAAGTAGTAGAAAATGTGGCAGCTGCAGATGCTTCAAAGTACCCCTAAGGAAGCCAAAGCTATGAAATAGAGGCTCCATTTTACCGATCAGAGCCACTTAGAGAAATTAGTGACTCGCCAATACTGTTACATCTGGATGCAACTTGGGCGGACCAAGCTGAGTTTGGCTTATACAGCCAAACATTGTGCTGGCTTGGGCGGGCTTGGTAGAAAACCAGACCAAGCTTAGGTTGGCAAAGCTCAAATTAACCAAAATCTAGGTTGCCCTCAAGCTGAGATCTTGAACAACTTGACCCAATCTGGATCGAGAATAATAATAAGATATTGTGTATTTTGTTAATATATGATAGAAACGGTACAAAAATCAAGCTCCACTATATTATTCATATCTCTTGATGCCCCACCCATTTAGACAATCTCCAAACTCCAACCTCTCCTTCACCTCTTCTGCCTCTTATCTCTGAGCACCCACCACTCTCTAGCTCTAACAAGCTCCATGCCCTTTGATATCTCTATCCACAATTACTCACCTCTATTGATGTTTGCACAATGACCTCGTGCCAGTAGTATCTGGAACCACCTATCTAAGGTAACTGTTTAGAAACTCCTCAAAATCTGAAACCTATACCTACTTCATAGAGTTTTCAAAATAGTTTCCCCAAACTACCTATATCCGCTCCCCCAACCACTCCTGATTCTAGCAACTAGGTCATGCCCTTGCTTGTATATATGCTCGACTTAGCCCACCACCTTCTCCAAGGCAGGTTTACCCCACCATCTAGCCCCACTCTCTCCCTTACATTCCTCTCTCCTGCTAGTGTTTTTACACTCTAAGCCCAAAATTTAGGTCTACCTAAGCCCCTTGACAAACCCCATCATCGCTAATCACTTGCAACCAATGTTATCATCTCAAGGTGTGCTTTCCTTTTACAGAATTTTAGGTCTAGCTTATCCCCTCCGACAAATCCCATTATGCTAATACTTGCCTCAAATGCTCTCATCCTAAGGTGCACTCTCATTTTATGTATTTTTTTGGATTGACCATGTTATAGGGTCTCTTCTCTTTCTTTACTGGGTGATACAAGACCAACCTAACTTGATTCGACTTGATCGGACAACCAATTCTGAACACAAGCTTAAAATATTGAGCTTGGGCTTGACCTTGGTTGGGAGTGTCAAATTCAAGGTTGTTGGGTTGATTTTTGATTCAAGTTTCTGTCAGGTCGATTTTTGAGCCAATGATATTTTATCTTGGGTGAGGCTTGGATTGCCTTCAAAGCTCACTTAACCCATCTAAGTTGACCCCCACTTTTACATATTGTTGCAGCATTATCCAATGGGATCTACCTGTTGTGAAGCTAAACACGCTCTAGTAAGGACATAAATAATCAATTTGTTGCAAAATTTGACTTTACACATCCCACTTCACCAAAACAAAGTGTAACTTCATGCTTTAATGAACTTTGTGGTAGCCAACAACAAAAGCATTTTAATTTATTCAATATTGGATAATCATGTCTCCATAATAAAGGGCTATACCTACGCATTTTTAGTAAAGCCAATTTTTTTATTTACAAATATGATGATAAAGAACAAAAAACTAACTTTCATATTGCACATCATTAATCATAACTGACAACATGCAAAATGATTCGTCTAAAAAGATAAACATCTAAAATTTTCAAAAATTAAGGATTCAACATTTTGGACTGTATCCACACATTTAATAGTCATAAGATGCACATTTCTTAACATGCTAAAGGAATGTTCTAATTTCTTATGGCAAAATTCTAAAGCCACTTAATTTAATCCATATTTGCTCTACTATTTGTGAATCATCATTAAAATGCAAATTCTTATTTGTATTGCACATTACGTACTTTTAGATTTTTTTTTTAGGATGGGAAGAAATTCAACTGAAAATCAGGTGAGGGTGGGCGAACCCGGGTCATTGATACCACTGCCAACTACACTAGCTGCACTTCAATTGTTTTAAGTTACCCAATAATATAATCTAAGAAATCATACTTCTTTATTGTGTGTTATAAATAGAGGCACTTCTTAAGCTTTCAAGTAATAAAATCTTCATTAAGGAATGCAAACATTTTTGAATCTACTTACGAGGGAAAGAAGATGAACACAAACATGAACTGCAGATATGTCTCTAAGAACTTGCGCTTATACCATCGCAGCCTCAACCAGTTCAAGATGATAGGCTACAATTAGAGCAGAACAAATCACCACAAATAGTCGCTGACTTAATAAGATAATAATTATCCATTACTTACCGGAAACACAAGAATATACAGAACTGCAACAATTCCTCCCGATATCAACGTCGTCATGAAATCCTCCTCGATATTCTCTCCAGTCACGGCCATTGCAGATGATGCCTCAACCTGCGCAGAAGAATATCCATTTAGAATGCAACATTGAATTATATAAAAATTTATAAACTTTTTGGATACAAAGTGAGTAGTGCATAAAATTTTTCATGTGGATAAGAAATGGAAAAGAAGGGGTGGTCTTACGGAGGCCAAAATAACTCCACACTGAAGCATCAAATTGAACTTTTCTAGGTATGACCATAGAGGCTTTGTAGAGGCATTGCACAAATCCTGCAGCTGCAAAACAGAAATTGTCTAATTTTCATGAGAAATGAGAAAGAGACAGAGAGGAACCTAACCTGGAGAGGGGAAAGGGCTTTGGACTTCAGATTGAGAGGGAGAGGGAGAGGTCCGGTGGGTGGAAAGAAGAGATGGAGATATGAAGATGGAGGAAACTAGACACCATGGACCGCTCATAGCTAGAAGGCCACTGGTTGGAGAGATTATTGCTAGGATCATTATGGGCTTTATCCGCCGATTCATCCATCAAAAGGAGTATTCGACACAAATGATGCATGTGCAAGGAAACATGGATGGGTGGGTGGGTTTTCTTTAAGTGAGGAGTGGAGAGAAACCATATGGCAATGATTTTATTAATTACTAGGCTAGAATTATCCTAGATCTCCAAATATTGTACAAGTGTATCAACTTCCCATATAAAATTTTTTGCTATTTCTAAAACACTTCTAAAATATTTCTATTATGTTTTATTCACAAATCTATCACTTTATTACAACTAATGTAATTTGTATTATAGATTATAATTTTTTAGATACAAGCACATAAACAAGCAGTAATTTGCACTTGAGCTAGTATTTCTCCTTTTTTTTTTTGAGAGGACACTCTAACTAGTATTTCAAATATGCACCAGGTTGTCAAATGAATGAAAGAAACAAGTAATATTCCAGCTTTTAAGAGAAACAAACTTTATGTATAGCTTGAAACTGAGACTTGAATAAGCTTGCTTGACTAGTAAATAAATAGAGCACTAATTTAAGATTTTAGGCTCAAAGTATTAACAAGCCGAATATGTGGGGGGTCATTCTTTGCTACAATTGGTATTGGCTTCTTGGATATGCTATAATTATACATGGTGCTTATGGACAATTGAAAGGAGAGGGATGAAGACCAATAGGTGGAGGGAATATGTAGGCTCGACTAATACCAATATTTTGTACTCTCTCAAGTGTCAACCAGGTTATCTAAAAAAAAGTACTGAAAAATCTTTCCAAAGTGAGAGGAGTGAAGAGGCATGAGCACATTATTACCAACAGCCTGCTGAAAAGCATAACATTATTATATCAACTAGCATCCCACACCAACATTTTTGTACTTGATTTTCCCCCGTTTGTTGCTCGCCTTAGCCAGACATTGCAACATCTCACATCCTCTCACATCAGCCTCATGATCTCCCTCAGCCTCATTTATAGGAATCCCCAAAAATTTTGAATTACAAGAGAAGAAAATAGGAGACAAAACCCCTTTGACGAACCTCTTAAATTGTACCAAAAAATCGCATCAAAATCTCTCTGTCTCTCTTAACAATATCCTTTGATTGTATGCCTTAGTAATCTTGAAATTTCTTCCTATGTAGGCCCTTTTGGGAAAGGTTGCCAACACAAGCATTCACAGCAAAAAGAGGGTCATTTGTGAACAGGTATTCAGTATGTATCAAAGATAGCCTCCTCAGATATCTAGGTGAGTAGGGGCCAAGCCCTCAGGCTCAAGCTGTCTTGAGGGCTTCCTTTGCTATGTTAATAGCCCTCTTGACTTTACCATATCCCAGGTTTCACATTCCAGACCTTATCCACCCCTTACCCTGTAGGTTTTGTAGTTTCCCTTAAAAAAGGTTGATGATGACTAAAAACCTCTTTGGAATCTATGGTACACTCCCATCTAGATATCTACTGTGCAACGGCAACTTTGCTATAAAGTTAGTCATGATCTAGAAGCCTTCAGAGTTAGGATTTTGGTAACCTTTTAATAATCTCAAATCGTCACAAAACTTGCAAAGTTTTGTGATGATTCTATCTAGTTTAGTACAGTACCTTTTAATGAAGTGCAATGATTATATCATCAAATAGAGATCTGAGACCTAAATGAATTGATGCAATTCTATCTAGTTTTAGTACCGCACAGAAATCATTGAACATCCACCAGGAATAAAGGTAAAATAGCAATAGATAACTGCTTAGAAATTCATGGCAAGAAAATATATCAAGAATAAACTAACGATAAGAACATGATAAACTCACATTTTCCTTTAAATGATTATCGAAGGATGTCAGCTGATTAAGCAATGCTTGCTTCGTTCCATCATTTGGATCATCTTTGCTTTTAAGAAAACCAATAAACGTGGAGAAAATTTTTGAACCACTGCGAGAACAAGCATGCAAAACTAGAAAAACATTAATCATCTCTAATATCACTAGTATCCTGTTAAATTAACAATGAGTTGTGGAAAACAATGTAAAGATAAGTTCATAAATATCTATCAAATCTAATACACTGGGCAGTTAAGAACAAAGACAGACATCCAAGCTATATTGTCCGCCTGCAAAACAATAAAAAAACAACTCCAACTATCCGTATCATTGTGATTGTGTTTGATGAAACTGCGAACAGAAGAACTATAAATATAGGGTCAACTAAGGATGGCTTGCATATGTGTGAAAGGATCTCTGAGCACACATCTAGCTTGCTATCCAGTTTCCAGAAATAGGACAGAAAAGGGAAATTTTAATTGTTATGACTGAATGAGAAGGTTTAATGGCATTAAACTTAGAAGACGAAAGTTTTTCTTGTGCAAAAAATTTTATGTGAGATGCAGAATATTTACAGCAAGAAAACAGAAAGCATAAAAAGAAGATAATATTGTGAGGAGAATAAAATACAATGGTGGGGGATTCTAGAGGTGGAGTGAAGATAGAGAGAGAGAGAGAGAGGGGGATTGGATGGCACGGGAAGGGCTGAACCTGGATAAAAGAAATCTTTCATTCATTCAAATATTTCACGTGCAATGCTTTATAACAGAAAGCCATAGGAGTAATAGGACCTTTTTGTTCTTACGACTTGTTTTACAACTAGGACCCTTGATATCCTAAAATACGAAATTCTGAATCTCACAATACCTTATATAGAAAGACACTAAAAACGAAAAAAAATAATCAAAACCTAACAATTCTATGACTTAGATTGACATCCACCTAAGGTAGGAATTTCCTCAACCAATTCTAATTAAATCAAGACCTTTTTTGGTACAATAATTAAATCAAGGGTTTAAAATAGTAGCGGGGGGTTGGGGGGGGAGGGGGAAGGTGGAGCACATTGTGGGGAGGGGAGGGATGGGACTGGTTAAAAGGGCCAAAATTAGCCAACAGAAATGTCTCATTTATTCAAACATTTCATGCAAAATGCTTCTAGTGGACAGTCATGAGGCTCTTTTATGATTTCTTATGACTTGTTTTACTATGGTTAAATTAGGAATAACCAAGTAAAGCATTCATCACAAGAGCACCTGCACAAAATTATGGTATGATAAGGTACCGAAAAAGGTACAAGTAATCATTGTAGGATCCTCATCTTCAGTGTTCCATCAGAAAGCTGCATCTTATTGTTGTTTGGTGTACATAATGTTTGTCAAATGCTGATCCCTTCAGAAAATTTTGGCATACATTCCAAGATACATGTGTCTTACATCCATTGTTATTCAGTGTGCATACCACCAAATTCAAGCAGAAATTCTGGTCTGTGTGCATGCACACAATTATATAAATAATTACATGCATATGTTTATGTACCTATGTATGATAAGGGACCGCTTCATCTTGGTTTCATTCATCTTGGATTCTGATCTTCTCTTTGTTTTAGTTAGATATTTTGTATTCTTTTGTTTAATAGAGAGATGAAGAGCAAGAATGGGCAAAGAAACAAGCAAACTAAGGGGCAGATCACTAGGACTTTGGAAATGTAAAGAACCACTTAATCATAGAATTATCTTCCAGAGATGAAAAGAAGGCAAGGCACAGGAAACAAGTGATCAAAGGGTCAGATTTCTCAGATTTTCTGCAGCCAAGAGCGCTGCATGACAACTGAAACTATCTGCCAGATGGACCACTCTGCTCCAAAATGCACATGCAAATCCATACTTTCATGCTCCAAAAAGATAGACATACTGCCCACAAAGGGTGGGAGCTTGCACCAGTTATGTGATGCATTTGATCTTGGATTAGTCCAGCCAAAGTTGTTCCTAGACTAAAGTTTTTAATTTTTGTTTTGTCATATTATTGCTGCTTAAATAATCTTGCTCTTGCTCCTCCTAATAGAAAGAGTAAAGACATCAAAAACTTGACCACATCTACATATATCTGCCAATTATATTGCCAAATCTCTCCTTCCTCTAATAGGACTTATGCTCACAGAGACGCAAACCACCTAGGCACATGGTCCGCACCCTGAATGTGATGAACAGCATTGGAATAATATGCCTCAGTAACAGGGATTAGGGAAGTTACCTATATAATGCCCTAGAAACCATATCAAGACTACGACGAAATTTGCAAAAGTAAGTAGGATGGCCTTCATCATTTTCATGTAACAGAGAGAAGGCATTTCGAGAACCATTTGGCCATGTGAGAGAAGACTGGAAGACAACTTTTCAATTTGCCTATGGTCAATTTGTGTATCCTTCAAAAAAAAAAAAAACTTGTTTTCATCTATATTGTAAGTTTTTCGATCCCTATGTAAAATAGGTGCAGCTCATTGGCTAATATAAGATGTAAAATCTGGAGTTCCAATACTTCAGATTGTTGAATCCTACTTCATCACAGCCACTTCTACAAATAAGAGATAAGAGCTCTAATCATAAAACCCCAAGAAAGCTTTCGTGACACCAAAATCTATTCCCTGCACCCTACAGCAAACCTAGAAAACTTCCTTCCTTCCTTTAACCCACAAAATTGATTACTTCTGCCCTATTTTTTGCAATAGGATAGCAAGCACCAAAAGGGAGCAAAACTTTTAATCTCCCAAACCCATTCGATCCACCAATGTATAAGCAGGCTATCCCCAAGTGATCTTGCATCAACCAGCACATCAAACATGGGATCAACAATGATCATTTTTTGTGCCCCAATAACCTTCATGCCTATATGGACAAGATAAGAGCAAGCATTGACCATGCGGCCAATCCTATCATGTTTAAAGCAGACTGATGAGCGGTTGACAAATGTAAACTACTGCATGAAAACCTCACTCTAGGGAAAAGCAATTTGCTGAGGCAATCGACTTGTGGATGTGTTGTTCATTGTGAAAGCAATTATTGCAGGTAGGCAGCCAAGGCAGTACAAATGGGCTTGGTTTAGGTCTGCCATAAATCAGAAACAGGCCCAAAGGCAAAAGGACTTAGGCAACTTATTTAACTATATAGGATAACATAAACTTCAGAAAAATGTCTGAAGGATTCTAGTGACATTGGAAACTAATTGCAGGAACACTTGAACTGGTTATTACATTTTTAAGTCTAGTCTTTATTTTAAGTGGATTTGAGACAAATTTGAGATCATGGAAATTTTAATTTATTTGCTTCTCTTTTCTCACAGAATCCTAAATGGACTCAATTTAGTAAATGGTACAGCTGGTCACCTAATAAAAAGAGAACGGCCAGCTGGAACTGCAGCAAATTGCACAGAGATTTGGAAAGAAAAAGAAAAAGGTGCGGCTCCTCTCAGCACACTCTTCCTTCCCTATTCTCCTCCTTCTTCTTTCTTCCTACTCCTTCATGATTTCCTCCTCTCCTTTCTCCTTCTATGCTTGTCTGCTCTGACACAATAGCTCTGTCTTTGTCTCCTTAAACACCTTAAAGAAAAAGGAAGAGGAGAAGAGAATTAGAATAGCTAAAAAGCTGCTGCACTGAACAATCCTTCTCTCCTCTTCCTTTTTGTTAGCTTCCTGTCTTGTCCTACTACCTTTGCTGCAAAAATTTCTGCACAGCAGATCAGATCAGCATATCTGATAATAATTTGATATTATCCTCTTTCGCAACCTATTTGTTAATCCCAAATTATTAAATATCTGCTTTTAACTTCTTCCACTTCCCATACCATAAAGACTCAGTAGATATGTCCATAATCAGATTTTAAACAGCTTATATCAAAGCCAGGAAATCTCTTTCATCATTGACCTTCCGCCAACAAAGCATTGTTGTGATCTCCTTTGCGTAGGTACAAACCAACATATCTCAGATTACAATAGTTAGATCTGGAAGAAGGGAAACAAAATGAATTCTATATCTAAGGGCTCATCCAACCTAAAGCTACTCACCCAACCCTATGTCACTTGAATATATTGCAAATCTAATATAAAAAGACAGAAACGCTTATGTCTATTATGAAACAAATAACGTTAACATCAATATCAGATGATAATATAACCACTCATATCCACGCTAAGATGGTATAATGATAGGAATTGTGACACCGATAACAAGAATTATAATAGACAATCACATAAAAGTCACATTTGAGGAAGAAATAAATAAAACAACGTAAATAAAACTGTGGATCACAGTTCATCTTCAGTATTACAAATACCAAACCGCATATCTAACTTAAAAGGCATACACTGAAGCCTTCTCTAGTGGAGTAGCCAATGGTGGATCAGGGTATTTTTCTTCCAATGACTGGGTGATGATGCCTGAATCAGCAACCCACTTCTCATCAGGTTTGACAACAGGAACTTTACCTTCAGGACTGATTTCCAAAAACCTAATGCAATAAGTCACAAGTGACTACCAATAGCAAGAAAAAGACAACATGAAGAACTTCAAACTGTTGGTATAGCTTGCTTTTTTGGTCTCATCAAGCAATAAGAATAGATTTACCATTCTGGCTTGTTAGCAAGATCTATTGGCTCCATGTCATAAGGTGGGTGCTTCTCAAGCGTCGACAAAACCCTTTGCGAAAAGTGGCCTGAACATACATATGAATGAAATAGGTATTAATTTTTCAAATCATAAGTAAAACAGCAATTCCCTGATACCAATTATTTCAACAATTATACATAGGAATATGTTCCAAACAACATAAGAAGACTAGCAGCATAGCATTTCAAATACTTTGCATGCGAATGAAGTTATAATGCTTAACTATGTTGCAAGTAATGTATGGCTTTCTTAACTACTATGAATCACAGCACAACCTGTTATATCTGACATGAGATTATGAATGACGGAAATCAAATGGGGAATTCTGACCTCGGCCCTACCCCTTAAATTGGATAAGATTGAGCATAAGTGGGGGGGTATTTACAAGTCGATTGATTATCCTCTACAAAATCTAAAACCCAATAAAACCAGGAAGAAATAAAACAAGCAACAGCAAGAAATAAATAATATATATATATATATATATATATCAGCTCTGAAAAATTTATACAGAGCATAATAAGCAATGTTTGTGGCAATTTTTACCACTCCCACCCGACTGCTAACTAACTAGCCAAAAACAAGCTTGGAAGAACTGCCTTTGCTCTTCATTTCCTAATAATTCACCATCTCAATAACGAACGTAAGTATCAAAGGAAGAGCATTGCGTCATATAAACATCTTAAACGGGGGCTTTTAACTGTGAGGAGAGAAGAGAGCGCTCACTGTCGCCGAGCCCATCGGGGACGGTAGTGGAGGGCTTCACGCAAAGCTCGAGGGGCGGTTCGGAGGCCGAGGAGGCACGGACGGATAGAGAGCGAGAGGAGCGCGGTGGGCGACGGGGCGCAGCGAAGGAAGAGGCGGACGCGGGAGTACTCGAGAAGGAGCGAAGGCGAACGGCGGAAGAGAGAAGGTAGCAAGACCGGGAAAGGACGGCGGAGGACATGGCGGTGGTGGTGGCGGTTGCGTGGGCGCGGAGCGGGTGGTGGCCGCGAGCCTACCCGGATGATGATGACGACGTTGCGCGGAGATATTACCCTGCTTTTCTTCTCGGTGCCTGTTTTTGGCTTGTTCCGTCGCCAGCAGAGCAGCGGCTACCCACGTAAAAGTCCACTTAGCACTTGTATGGTTCGCAAGAAAAATTTTACTAACGTGTTTCACGAGAAGGTGATTCTTAGGCATATTATAAAAAATAAGTTATTTAATTAATGATAAAAAAATAATATATATATATATATATAATAATATATATATATATATATATATATATATAATATTTTTTTGAAGTAATTTATATTTGATTGAATATCTATTTTTTTAAAAAAAATTATATAAAATATTTTTATACTCTTAATAAATTAATTATAAAAAATAAAAAATTTAATTTATTAAAATTAAAAATATTCTTAAAAAAATAATTTATCTTAATTTTCAACTTATGAAAAAATGAATTTTCTGTATCCTACGTATATTCTTATTTCCTATAAAAGATAGAAAACTTATTCCTATGGAAAGATTATTTTTCCATCTCTCTAATTTGAAACCTCCAACTAAATATAGGACGCTTAATCATTTTTTCATTAACCATACTTTTCCTTCTCTTTCTACAAACTAAACGAATCCTACGTGCCAATATGGCTCAACTTGAACTTACAAATTGAAGTGTTAGATTGGGTTTGAGCTAGAAAATTTTAGGTCGATCTCCGAGTCAGATTAAAGTTGACCTTCAACCCACCTTGAACATGATCCTCATCCAACTAGGCTAGTTGTAGACCTACCTCTCATCTAACTCTTCAGTTGCTCTTGTTACGGGAATTACTAATTTTTTGACCTCAGATATTTACCAACCTGCGAACTCGATTATACAGGATAACTTTTGCAACCTCGATTACTTGCCGAGCTCTCTCCTTGATCATTTAGCAATGGCTAATAATTAAAGGATTGTCCGGCTCTAATGAAATCTTTTAGGTCATTTCCTTTATTCATGTGGATGTAGGACAATATATCTAGCATCGTGGGCACAATAACTACCCACAATGGCCCATCGTGGGTGCAATAATTGCCAATGTTCTTCGCCCATAAATGCCAATAATCATGCTCGAGTGATTCGGTGTAACGGCACATGGATCCCCCTCTACATCAAAGGGGGAAGAGGGGATCCTCAGGTAAGTTTTTCTTTAGAGTAGATACTCTCCCAATCCCTTTCTTTCTTTTGATTGTTCCTTAAACTCTGGCTAACTTAAATATCAGAGGATCTCCTATTGGACAAACTCCGATAAATAAATATTTGGTTATAGGTTAAGATGTCATCATCCTTTTCGGTCACCTGCTAATCACCAGCTCATCTTTAAGCTGATCTCCAGCTCAGTCTCCTACCAATCTTCCTGGAGTTTAGTAGTAATAAATTAGCACTAGAGGAAGGATGTTTGCTCTATCTTAAAAGAGAGAAGCATGATGAACATTTGAGCACAGAATGCTTCCACTAGTTTACATTAGCGATCATCTCGTTAGAGTGACCAACTGGACCAATACCTTGAGGATGGTCTCTCCCAGCCTACCATTGCGGCAGACCAACAACAATTTATCATTCTAGTTTAGCAAGTCCAAGCTCTCATAGTCACTTCTTCAAAGTCTCCAACGAACAACAGAGAGGTAGCAGCAATGACAAGAGAAACTTGCCCCTTGGCCGCATGATGCCGTCACAACTGACGGTCTCACCTTCGAAGCCTCGAGCAAGCATGTCCTGCTGGATGGGCTTATTATTTGGAGTCTCCCGCATGCAAGTCATCCTCTCGTTAATGAAGCCCTAGGTTAGAAGATCAGTCCCTTCACTCTCTAGAGTCTTCCAAGAGAGACTTAACCCTTGGGTATTCTTGACGATCCAAGGCACCTCATGGAGTAGCCAACCTCGATCGTAAATTGCAATAGATTGATTGTTGGCTAGCATCACTCCAAGAAAGTAGCTGAGGACAAGAGGATGGTCTCAGCTTTGACACGCACCCTTCGTTCTCTTGTAGGATTATGGAAGAATCGATTCAAGCGTGGTTAAAAATGTCATAATTGGAGCCGTATGATAGCTCCTCAGATCTACTTGATTACCTTGAGAGCTATAAAGCTCTAATGATAATTTAAGGGGCTTTTGATTTCTGCTGCCGTCTTACCTTCTCAGCCACACTTAAGAAGTTTACTTGGGTGTGGTACTTTGATCTTCAGTCGAGCATCCTCCACTCTTTCGAGCAGTTGGGATGGTAGATTATGGCATACTTTAATAGCAGCAGAAGGCTGCTACAAAATTCGGACAACCTCTTCTTCATCCAACAAAGAGAAGGGGAGTCCTTATGGAATGCGAGGCCCGATTCAATGTCACTATGTTGGAAATCCACGACTTGAACGAATCAACTGCCAGGTCAACTTTGAAGGGGGGTATTTTAGAATTCCAGGTTCACTTTTTTTCTAGATAAGAAAATTTTGAGGGACTATATCAAGCTCCTCGCACCGGCACAAAAATATGTGTAGGAAGCTTATGGTGGATCGATGAGAGGAACCGAGTAGGGCCTCTAATGAGAAGGAGGCCCTATGTCGACCTTGAAGCCCAAGACCGATGAGTCATGCTCTTCAATTTAACAATTACATCTCTTTTTACTCCTTGGACACAAATCCTTATGAAAATCGAGGGCCAAAGATATCTTTAAAGGCCCCAATCGATAAAAGCCCCAACGGGTAGGCAAATCGGTAGAAGTATTGTAAGTTTCATCAGGATCACGATTATGATAAGATGAACACTGACAATCTTCGGACATTCAACAAAGCAACACCACAATGACATTGTGGAAGATGACGGGGTAAGCTTATCCTCAAGTAGTAAGCTCCCCCATTTATAGGGAAAACAGACAAAGATACATCCTGCCACTATGCTAATCATGCACTAAATATCACTACCTGAGAGGCCTCAGAGACCACACCTTCTAGGAAAAAGTGCCCTAGTAGTACTCTTAGATAAAATATCATTTTCGAAAAATGTTAGCATTAACAGCCACGTGCCTCAAGGCCTCCAGATTGTACAACTCTTTAATGCATGATCTATGAAACAAATCACCGTCGACAACCTGTGAGATGCAATATGAGGCCTACCAACACCCGACACGTAGCAGATACAAACAAGCTTGGGATTTCCAAGATTTCATCTACCGTGTATTGCAAAATAAATGCTTTGAGGAGAGAGATCGGATCAGCAACCGACAGCTAACTACTCACCTTGCTTGAAGCAGTAAAGCCACTTGAGACTCGGGAGTTGAGGGGCAAGTGTTAGAGGGTTGCCTGCTATCGAACCCTACCTCTTCTCTTCAAATCATAGCCGAGCATCCGTTAATGACCAGCCCGAGCAAGACCACACTAGGATATTGGAGAAAGACTCATGCACTCAAGACTAGATGGCACTACAATATCGGCCTTCATTTGACCTTCATCTCAATCGGTTACCGACCTCAAGGTCGGGACTCGATCGATAACAAGGGACGATGTCCAGCATCTCGCATGAGCATCAATGCACCTAGGGTGAGATCTCGGTTCTACTCCAATTTCGGATCATCAGCTTACTCAATCGTGCGGATGATTCCTGAGATTCTCTAGCAACCTTCAGAACGTAGGCATAACTTGCAACTGACATCTATAACTAACAAATCCGATTTGCAGGCATGACTAGTCACTAGCACTTATGACTAATAACCCTAATTACGGATTAGTGGACAAATCTTAATGACTTGTTAGATTATGGCTCCATAGGCCTAACGGCCTACCGAATTTCGGCATAACAACATATAACTCTATCTTTATATAAAAGAGATAATAAGGAAACTCTTAGGTAACTTTGGATGAAGAGTTAATACTTCGCTTCTGCTCACCTCTTTTTCTCCTTCGATTGTTTCTTAAGCTCTGGTTATCTTAAGTATCGAAGGATGCCCTGCTGGACACATCCTGATAAGAGGACTTTTTTGACGGATCCATTGGTTGTGAAGGGTAGCCTACACCTACTAGAGCGTTTGACCAACCTCCAGACATGATATCACTGGGGCTTAGCGGCAACAAAAACTATCACCAAGTTAGATATATGAAGTAAGGCTAGAATACATGTATGTAAATACAAAATACATCTAGTCATCAGCAAATATAGGAGCTAGTTTTTGCACACTACAAACAGCGTTAGTGATATATATTTAAAATAAACATAGCACGCATGTAAGTGCGTATAGTACAAATCTAGTCATTAGCAAATACAAGCCATGTCTAGCATATCATAAAATATATGGTACACTTATACGCATATGTCAGATAGCAATACAAAAGTAATAATTAGATATACATATATGAAGTTAAACCAGACCACATATAAATGCTTATTGTACATTAGTAATTGACAAATACACAAGTCATATTTGGTACAGCATGAAACAAGTGGCACACAGATTCAATGGAGGGAGGGGGGTGCATGTATAAAAGATAGGGATACGCAAGGAATTATTAATGATAGAAAGCAGAATTGGATATATTTAAGTGCATGTGGTACACCTCAATCCATCAGCCAATATACGAATCGTATGTGGTATATAATAAATAAGTGGTATTCATGTACAACAAAGGAGAGACATAGATAGCTAAAAGAGATTCATATGAACACTATAATCAACATAACAGCAATCAAATTTTCTACGTATCTGATAAAGAATACACACATACAATGCATATAACTCATATATTTGCAAGCACGATAACCATCACACATCACTTTGCTTCTTACCATAGCGAAGCAGATTGACCTTCATGTACTCTTATGGAGAATTTGCCAAACGTTCCAGTCAGCAAGCCCTTGTTTTAATATTAGAGATTGTACCTGCCAATACATCTTTCTCAAGGAGAATGGAATTTGGTAGGAATATGACTCCCGAAATAAGGCAGATTATTATTCCGAGGAGTGAGTAGCAGCACAAACAAGTGTTTGTTGTGTCTTACAAAAGAAATTTCAAAAATGAGCAATGCCTGCAGGTGTTGTATAGCTCTATATGTGGAGTACCAACTATATTTCATAGCATAAGTTCTCCTTCATCTTCACACTTACAAATCAACAAATTACTCAAAAATTTTCCCAGAAGCAATCTGGTGAATATAAAACTGTAACAATAAACAAGGCCTCATGCTATATTTTACATTGTTAGGGATGTTGCGGGGACAAGAAAGATGATTTTTTTGCAACATGGAGACTAATTCCAGAGCATATATCTCGATAAAAAAAACAAAAAAAATGACCAACAGCTCTGAACAACAATATAAGCATCCATAGATATACCCACATGCTTATATTTTAGATGCAAGCTATATCCATCAGTGGATATGTACATCAAGTGATAGAAAATTTATTTAATTTGGTCATGTTTGCTATCCCAATCTATCAACATCAGCCTAAGAAACCTCTTTCGTGTTCAAATTTCTTATCAGGTATGACAAACTTCCAATGATCCTGACATAGAATGCACAATTTTTCATGCATAATTATTTTTTGTTCTGTTAGGTGTATGCATTGATGCCAATTTATATAGATCCAATATAGATCAGAAAATATTGTAATAGATAGATTGGTTTAGAGGGAATCCACACATCCTTTCCAAATAATAAGATATAACTTATAAGAGTCATGAAAGCATAAAGAAAGCAATGGGTATCAAGAAAGCAAGACCGAAGGAATCAAGGATGGCAACCCAAAAAGGAGATCCAGGAAGGAAAGATAGAGCATCAAGCAAAGAGGCTTGTGGGCCCCTACATTTTTGTTTTTGGTAAGAAAAAGGAAGCATTGCTTAAAAGAACGGTAAAACAACATACAACGTATCAAGCTTGTGGATCCTACATTTGTCTGAAGGTTTATGGCATGTTTTCTATAAAAGCTTGGTTACACTTTTTGATTTTTAATTTTTAAAAAATATTTTTAATTTTTTAATTTTTATTATTGAATAAAAATAAAAAATATTTTTGATAAATATGTTGCTATAATGCAAAAGGTAATGTTTGGGGACAGCAGGTAAAAAGCTCGACGAGGGAGTGGTTCAGGAAGGGAGGGAGAAGGGGATAGAGGTGAAGAGCTTGACGAGGGAGAAGGATTTGGACTCTTTACTTTTTAATTTGACGTTTTAGATGTGTAGAAGTAAAAAAAATAGAAAAGCAAGTTTTGAAAAATAAAAAAAATTTTACTTTGCATATAAAGTAATTATTTTAATTTTTTAATTTTAATTTTTTATTTTTCACGATGTTATCAAATATTATTTTTTTATTTTTATTTTTTAAAAATAAAAAAAATATTTTTTTAATGGTTAAGCAAATGCACTTTTAAATATTTATCATGATGCAAAATCAAATGATTCGACCTTTTCTTGCAAAATTGGTTTGGGGTCGGGTTTTTTTTTTTTTTTTGAGAAAATCCACTCAAATAGATGGGGTGACGGGAGTGAGATGTGCGAGGTAGCATCATGGTTAGGATCTCTTGATGCTTTTGAAGTCTTGATGCATGCATTGCTTATGTGAACACTGCAAGAATTTGCTGCAACTGAGGCTATGGAAGATTTGTAGTCATCTCTCTCCCTTTCATTGAGAAAGATCAACCAAATTACCTAAAGAAATTTACATATTTTTTCATTTACATTTTTTTTTAATTTTAGTTTTGAAGGCACCCATCATTCTTAGTCAATATATAGAGCTTCGTAATCCGATCAATACGAAATTTTTTATGTACTTTATTTACTCTCTTAGGCTCTTAGCTCAAGGTTTGTAAAGCACAATAATTTTTGAATATTGTTTACTTTAGTTTTTGCAGAACATTTTGACTTCTCTTGTTTTAGATTTTATGATGCTTTATTTTTGTTTAATAATTTTTTATAGGCATTTTGAATAGATATTTTGGACTATGTATGGGTACTTTAGGATTGAAAGTTTGACAATTAATATTTTTATATAATATTTAGGATATTTTAGCATATTGTGATGGTACTTTATATTCAAAATTCACGCATGATATTTGTCTATAATTTTCAAACGAATGCAATCAAACTCCTACCTCATCCAATGCTTGCTTGGACGGGTTCATTTCTTGCTATTTGACGAAGAGATGGTTTAATTTTGAACTGGAATCGGTTTTATTTGCACCCGTAAAATTTGATATGGGTCCACATCTGCGAGTTTTGAATTGGTCTGCTCGGAGGTATGACCATCAGATAGGATGGGTTGGTATAGAATGGCAGGAGAGGCTTAAGAGAAATAAATATATAAATAAATAAAGAAAAACTTGGACTGCCACGATCGTACCCAGACCCTTGCGTAGGTCTAATTATTAGACGGTGGGTCCAGTGGACAGCCCAATGGTAACTCGCCACGTTACCCTCGTATAAACGCTTTTGGGTTGGTCCATAGACCTGACCTATGTAATAATTTCTCCTCGTCTGGCTCGATCGCCTCGTACAGTTGTACTGGAGACTCAACGAATAGGAATCATACTCGCCCACCCTAATAAGACATTCTTATTTGGCGCGCTCGAAGACAAGCGTGGTCCGCGACGATCCCACCAAGATGCCAAATATCGAGCGTCCCATACCATCGCACCACATCTCACGGATCTCGTGACGCGATACCGTCCAAGCCAAAAGTAGAATCGAGAAAACCATCCTCCACTACAATCTTCACAACAAAGATTACAAACCGAACCAGACGATTCTTTTTAGTCCTGCGATATTTTATTCGTTCATCTTACCTCCGCTCCGGTTCGTAACTTGGCGGGGAACTACAATTTTGCAATCGCCTCCATGGCGACCGGCATGCGCCCACGGGCCGAAGCGGGAGCCGCGCTACCCGTCGTCTTTCTTCTTCTTCTTCTATATATCGGTACCATCGTCTTTGTTTAATCTCCAAAAGAAACTAATAAAAGAAAAAGAGTTCCGCCATAAATCTATAGGGGGAGGGAGCTCACAGATGGCCCCTCAACTGGGTTCATGTAGGTCCAACTCGGAGAAGCGGAGCAAGGAGAGGCTGCTCTCCTCGTGTCACGAGGAGGGGGAGTGGGGGTTCGCCCTCGACTTCGATGAGGAGGAGGAGAGAGGATGCCTTCGGCGGATCGGCGACGGGATCGCCGGGATGTGGGGCAAGGCGTGGGAGCTGGTGGTGAGGCTGTGGAATTTCGGGCGTTCGGATCCGAGGAAGGTCATTTTCGGCGCAAAGGTGGGTCTCGCGCTCACTCTGACCTCGTTCATCATCTTCCTCAAGGAGCCTTCCATTGACCTCACCAAGAACTCCGTCTGGGCCATCCTCACCGTCGTCGTCGTCTTCGAATTCAGCATAGGTATGCGCAATGATGAATTGATGATGATGATGGGATTGATCAATTTTAATGGAGTTTAAACGGTAGTATTTCGTAGTTGATGTAATTTTTTCGAGCAAGATTTTGAAATTAATTCAAAGTGATGTACTGAATAATCGAAAGCCATTTTAACTGGGGCATCGGATGAAGGGGATGCAAGGGAAATAGATGGAGCAGAGTGATGAAAAAAACATGATGATCTTCGATGGCATGGTGCGCACTGAAGATGGAAGGCCTTAGAAAGATGATCTTTGATTGAGGTGTTAGAGGTGGTAACTTTGAATTTGAAGTGATGAAAAAGATGGTTTTTAAGCATTATCTTTAGGAATGATTTGTATGGTTGTGTGACTTGATTACAGAGAATTTCTTTCATTTGATTCGAGAGGGTTAGTCTGGCTAGACCCTGAATTGGTCATGAGACTTAGTGTTTCCTTCGTAGCTTGCATATTGCATGCGAAATAGAAGTTTTTCTGAATGTCAAGATGAATCTATTGTCATGCAGGTTCGACGCTTAGCAAAGGGCTTAATCGGGCTGTAGGAACAGTAACTGCTGGAGGGCTTGCTCTAGGGGTTGCAGAGTTATCCAAATTGACGGGAGATTTTGAGGAGCTGGTCATTAGTATCTGCATCTTTGTTGCTGGTGAGATCTGTACTTGACGACAATATACCTTATTCTGTTCTTTGTGAATTCTGAAAGATAAAGTACTCATTTCTGTTTTTTTTCTTCATGGCCATGCTTTTGGGTGCTAGGGTTTTTTGCAAGCTTTATAAAACTCTACCCAACGATGAAGCCTTATGAATATGGGTTCCGGTGTTTCTTGCTCACATTCTGTGTCGTGATAACGTCGGGATATCGGACAGGGGAATTTATTACAACGGCTGTGAGTCGACTTGTACTTATTGCGCTTGGTGCTGCTGTTAGTTTGGGAATTAATATTTGCATCTACCCAATCTGGGCAGGAGAGGATCTGCATCACTTGGTAGCAAAGAATTTCATGAGCGTAGCAAAGTCTTTGGAAGGTCTTGTTTTGTCTTGTCATTATTTTTTGTCATACTAAAACATCTCTCTTCTTGTTACACAATAATTTTTTCTGAACCATCTTTTTTATTGTCCACCTATTTAAATAGTCATAGCAAGAAGAACTTGCCAATTAAGGATTCCCAACCCAGATTGATGCCATTTGTGTATTGAGCTATTTGAGCTATATTTTTTAGTCCAAATTCCCATCAAATAATTGTGTGAACATTTAATTAGCGCAGTCATCTTGCTGTAGTCAATCATAGATATCCTGAACAAATTGATCCAAAGTATGACATGTATAATCTTCTTTGACAGAGTTATCTCTGGTCTGTATGTTTACCACTGCAAAGATTAACCTAACCTGGATTTAGAATTATCCTTGTAGCTGATTTTGTGTCTATGGTTTTATCAGGCTGTGTCAATAGATACATTCAGTGCATTGAATATGAGAGGATTCCTTCAAAAATTCTTACATATCAAGCTTCTGATGATCCTTTATACAGTGGGTATAGGTCAGCTGTTGAATCAACAAGCCAAGAGGATTCTCTTGTATGTATCTGCTGAAATAATACTTTATCCATGTGCTTGTAGTTGAGCTGGATGTTGATGCGCTGTTACTTGTATCTTTACAGTTAGGCTTTGCTATGTGGGAGCCACCCCATGGTCCTTATAAGATGTTGAGATATCCCTGGAAAAACTATGTTAAAGTTGGTGGTGCGCTAAGGCACTGTGCCTTCACGGTTATGGCATTGCATGGCTGCATACTTTCAGAAATTCAGGTAAAGTGCTTGTGTTGTTATAGTTTCTTTTGATATAATATCTTATTCCTTATGAAGCTCATTATTTGATGTTTATTAGAATTTCTTCCCCGAGATCTGGGATTAAGGATTATTTTGTCTCCCCTCTTGTGCTTGTTTATCATCTTCAATGCCTTTGCATAATATCATATGTAGCCATGAAGTGAAAATAAACCTTTGTCTTCTTTCTTACTAAATTAATCTAATTTGATTGTCAAATGTACTTGGTATCTTAGTTGCTTTGTTTACAAATCCCTTCCGGATTTTGACTTCAATCAGTTCTAATAATAATTCAATGTTTCTTATGCATTGTATGTGTTTGTCTGGTGGCTTAGAAGTGTGAACTCTCGTTTTTCTATCTCAGTGAAGCATCAAATCAAATATAAGTCATACTGAAGTCTTAGGATGATTATTATATAATACTGAAATCTAGGCCACTATTCACAGTTAGGATCCTGAAATCAGCAAAAGTTTACAGGCCCAATTAATGGATATCTCCTGGCCTTCTTCTGAGTGTGTACTCATGCTTGTTTGTACCTGCCAGACATGTGTTGCGGGAAGGTATGGTAGTTGAACGAAAGACACTATACAATGCAAAATCCACATTACCGGAACTGGCACCCTATTCGTAGGCCGATGATATGATACGGCACAGTGCCGTGCCATTTCGATGCATGCCGACAAAGGAGAACTGGCAAGGAAGGGGGAGAGGGAGAAGGAGGGAGGGAGGGGGGAGAGAAAGGTGGAACCATGCTGGTCTGAACTCGGTACAGCTCACTACACAAATCAGACAGTTCGGGGAGGTACATCCTTCCTTCATATCAAGGTATTCCATACCGTGTCGAACCGGTCGGTACATCCCGTATCGTACCGGTACACCCTGTATTGTATCGGACCGACAGAGAACCGGTACGATTCAGTCGATAAATTCGGTACACCAGCAGTACGGAAGGAAAAAAGAAGACAAGTGATAAAAAGAGAGAGAGGAGGAGAGGGAGGGAGGTGGGAGCCGTCGGAGGCCGGCGGCGGCCGGCTGCGGTTGCTGGAGGGCTTTCGAGGCCCGTATCATCCAATAGGACTTTCAAGAGAACGAGAAAGAGAGAGAATGCTCGGAGGGGGGGAGGACCTACTAGATGGACGGCGCCTCCGTCGCGAGGCCCTCGATGGTCGGCGAGCCGACACCAACGGCCTGAGGGCGGTCGAGCGGGCGGCGGAGCCCCTCTGTGGCTCCGCCCCCTTCTTCTTTTCCGAAACAGACAGTCGTCTGTTTTGATTTTTCTTTTCTTTTTTGGTTTTAAACTCATGAAGTTGGCAACCTAGTTGCTGACTTAAGGGATTTTTTTTTAAAAAAAGCAAAAATCGTGAAGCCGGCAAACTATTTGCCAGCTTCACTTAAAACAATATTTAAAAAAAAAACTCGCGAAACAGGGGCGACGCCTCTGTTTAACGTCCGCGGCGCCACGCGCGTGGACTGCGCCCTTCGATGGCCACGGCGGCCAGCCGGAGGCCGTTCGGCGGCCCCGCCGGCTCCTTCCCCTCCCTTTTTTTTTTCTTCCTCCTCTCTCTCTTTTTCTCTCTCTTTCTCTCTTTTTCTTCTTCTGGTTCGGGTCCGCTTACCTTCGTTGGTTTGGTATGGTACGAAATCGTACCGAACTGTACCATCGACTGATCGATATGGCCGACGGTACCGGTTCAGCATACCTTGCTTCATACAATCACTGGAAGGAGGAAACATGCCCAAGAGCCCAACCAACTCTCTTCTAGCAAGAACCCAAACTCGTGAACCTGCCTTCCCTAGTTTGGAGCATTCTATGTTCTTATAAAAGCAAGCTATGCAAGAATTGCAAGTGTTAATAATAGAGATAGTGCTTCAACATTTTGGTTTTAAGATTCTGCAATATTTTTCAGGTAACAGCTATTAAGTATCTGTCCTTGTGAAACTAAAGGTTCATTTGAATCTAGTTTACTGCTAACCAATGGGCTGATGGAAAGGTTATTGTGCTGAACCTGTTTGTCCTGTCGTTGTGGTTGGATGCATGAGCTTTGGTTTATCGGTTTGGACCCTGTACATATTGTTCCTACTAGACCATTGAGCAGCTTGCCAGCAGATTTTGCCAACCTATTACCATTTGTTTATATTTCTCTTGCATGATTCTTGCTTTTCACCGCTTCTAGCAGGTGGAAGCCTATTATCAATTTCATAGAACATAAAATGAAAGGAGCATTAATGCACCCTCTCTTCCTTCCCTTTTAGCCATCTCTCATATTGGCAACCTGATGGAGCCACAGTCAGGATTTTGATTTGATACGAGTTTTTTCCTTTTGCTGATGACAATCATTGTGTGGAAGCCTTAAATAAGAACTGGAAACTTGGCTTTGGACATTAGAAAAGCTTTAGAACCCTGTAAACTCTTGATGCTGCTGTTTTAAGATCTGGGGTCATTGATTAGAGATCTTATGTTATTGGGACCTGAAAAGTCAGATCATATTGTGAATTTGATATTTGTTGGCAAATATTATCCAATATGAGGTTCTGTTATTCAGACGTGAACATGAGCAAATTGCGAACTATAGGAGAGGTCATCTCTCTCTCTCTCTCACCCCTCTTTTCCTGTGTCTGTCTGTCTGGGGATCAATATCCAATTTAGGTCCAAAACAGTGCAAAATTATGCCAATTGAGAACATTGACAATTATGACTTTGAATTCCAATAGCTAATGGATTTGTTAATGGCTTTGTAGCTTCTTGTTATGGTTTATTCAGCTTTTGGATGTTGATAAAGTGATGATAGGTTAATGCTCTTGTGGTCAATGATTGCATATTGAAATAAACCTTTTTTTCTAATACTACATGGGACTGATTCAGCTTGTCTAGTTATTTGAAGCATCAGTAAATTGGCCCCTTGCTTTTTAGTTCTGGAACTTTTCTAGTTCAGAAGCCTTACATGATTTTATTGGATGTAAAAGAGAAATTCTCATTGAAGGAACAAATTTATCAAAGCACCATTCTAGAATCTATACATAATAGGAGATGCTCTTTGTAGCATGCCCCTAACTAGCCATATTGGCGGGAGATCTATTTCAAGGCTTGCTATATGCGGTCAAATTCTGATTCAAGATAGGGTTAAGATCTGGTGTATCAAGCCTGTATCACATCTTGTGACACTATAAGCGCAATATGGCCCTTTTATCTATTCGGGGTTCACTGAATCAGCGCATACCCTAGGGTAAACGTGTTTATAGACAGTGCTCAATAGAGGGTTAGGTGATGCAGCATAGTTGAGCATACTTCAAATATTGGACAACTGGAGTTATGTTAGGTTGATCCAGCTTAACTTGGACAACATCAGAGTCCATTATATGGAGAATAGGCAGAGCAACACCTCCATGTCTGAGCATGACCTAAAGTGATCCAACAAGAAAAATAGTCGTCAGTAGCTATTTGGCCTAAGCAAGATTCACTCTCTATGTTTAAAGGTGATGAACTTCTTGGATATGACACAAAATGACATACCAACTTGTGCTCAACCAATATTACCCAATATGAGTCATACTAGAACCTTTGTTAGATTTTGATTCTTGATCATTTTTGTTTGAGTAGTTTATATCCTAGCATGATTCAATGGATAACCATGAGTACTTGGCATTTTAATGGGCTTTGATATCTACAAATACATCTCCACATGCCCACGTTTACAAAAAGTTACTAAATTTTTTTCTTTTTACATCCTAGGTTGAGTGAAGTCAATAATTTATAAACCTCATTTTGGACTTGATAGATTCTAAAAAAACAAGGTACAAACTTCGCAAGCCTTAGTGAACTTACAGTTCTAGCAAGGCTTCGATAGAATGGCTTATCCCCACATTTGTGTACCCTACTCCTTTAGTTGCTCTGGAGACTGGCTATAGATTCCTTTGCTTGCTTTTTGACATAGTTTTGCAAAAACCTATTCATGCTTTTATGGGACCAAGTCAGTTTTTCGGTTCATGACCTCTTCTAGTACATAATGAGATTGGATCATAAAAAAGATGAGTTGAATTATGATGTTTCATTGGCAATTCAGTTCTGAAGCAATGATGGTTTGATATCCTTCCTATAATTCTAAAGGCTTGCCAAATTTGATGTGCTTGGAACTAAGCATTGCACCTATTTCAAGTTTTCTAGAAATTATGATGCATTTTCATGTCTCTAGCTTGTTGGTC
This sequence comes from Elaeis guineensis, assembly GCF_000442705.2. NCBI lineage: Eukaryota > Viridiplantae > Streptophyta > Magnoliopsida > Arecales > Arecaceae > Elaeis > Elaeis guineensis. The sequence goes on from NC_026002.2 coordinate 1,752,472, forward strand.
TTTTTAAGCTGCCATGCTTAAAAATATCTCAGAAAATAGCATCTGCATATGCTCAAAGTTTGTTGAACCGGTACCAAGACCCATATTGATTGGCCATCACTTTGGTACGGTATCGACATGGTACGATAAGGCATGTTGGTTCTGAACCAATATGCCAATTTTCTTTTTTTTTTTTTGGATTTTTCAATTTGTTTTAGCTCTCAAGATTCCTAATCTTTTTTTTTCTTGAATGATTTTAATCTCAAATTGATGTTTCTTAATATTATTTGATGTTTCTATCACTCTAATACACCCTTAATGATACTTCTTGATGTTTTTGAGCAATCTTTCTATGCTAATGTGGCATTATCTGGAATAAAAAAAGAAAGAGATGCTTTATGTGGATCTCAAGTCTTGAAAAGTGAAAGCCAGTAGTGGTGGATTTGTGAAAGATGTCATGATTTTTGAGGATGATTTAGTGGTAACACACTAAATGCTTGTCCATATTTTTAAGTGATCTTTTTGCATTAATGTGGTATTAGTTGAATTGCATGTATTTAAAGTATATATATCAAAATCTAAAATCTCATCGAGTATCAAGGTCACTCATAAATATTCGGATCATTTGTATAATCAGGAGGCACATTGGTCTATCACTCTAACCAAGTGGCATTATAGTCTTGTATGCTTATCTTATAAGGTATGCACGCTAGATTATAATTGGTCTCAGATCTCTTGCTTAACCTCTAGCTTTGACAGATGTCCCCCGATTGATAATACGACTATGGAGGGATCCATCCGAATATACCCGTAGTAAAATTCAAATTTTTAATATTTTTAATATTAATTATATTTTTTTATTATTTTCAAATAAAAATATTGGGATTAGTTATGCTTTTAGTCTCCGAAGTTATCCGCCTTTTTTTGAAAAGGTCTCTAAAGTTCAAAAACCTAATGTTTAGTCCTGTAATATATGAATCATTTTAATGTGGTGCTTATCTGAGATTTCAGTCACTTTCTTGTTAGATATATGCCCTAGAAGCCAATTAGGCTAACACATGTAATCTTTCTAAGGGCATAACTTGTAATTTTGACTTATTAATAAAATAAATTTGGATTATTTTTCATTCATATTGTGTGATGTGTCTATAAATCATCCAATGAATTAATAAGATGATGATACATATTCTCAAGAGTTGAGAATTTGAGGCATATATTATTGTTGGTTAATTCATGAAATGCTCCTGATCGTAGAATCATCACAGAGATGGTGATTGATTCGGATAGATTGGTGCATGGATCGCTTTTCTTAGGGGCAGATGAGTCTTGAATGTACAGTGTGGAGATACTGGAGCGAGAGTGTAGGTGATTGTTAGAGAATAAGGGTGTCGAGCGTGATCAACACGAATAGTCACTTGGATATCTGTCTTCTCTTCAGTGACATACTCGATACTATAGTAGTGTGATTAATTCTCTGACTTACGGTGCCTCGGTATTCATATTGAGGTTGCTGTAGTTTGACTACACTATAACTCGGTCTCCTAACTATATGGAGCCTTAAGGTGAATGTTGGCTGCAGTAGATTCATTGTAGGAATAGGGTATGTACTTAGATGGGATCTATCGATCTTGATAGAAAAGGAGAAGTCCTGTATGAACCAAGAAATTGAGTTCGGAAGTCCATGGCCATGTCAAGTGTGAATGATAGAAAGGAGTTTTCATAAAGTTTCACAAAGAACTCAGGTTGATTGAGTCTTACATATGACAGATGAGATTGACGAGTTATCCATGATCTCCATCTTGTCGGAACTTACGATAGAAAAATCGAATCACACGGTAACTGCACCTAGAGGTTTATCCATTAAGTTCTGTTGGATTGGTATTACATACTGCTAGTATCACTGATGGATTGTGGGATCAATTGAGAATTATTTCGATGATTAATAATTCTTAAATTGGCTAAATTAAAAGTGTTTCAATCTATTGAAAGGAGTTCTAATGATATTGTTGACGAAGATCACAATATATCGTACTACTAGATAGAATTGAACCTATGAGGCCACACACAAAGGGAATTGGTCTAAGATTGTGCAATTGGGCTCATAAGGTTCCAATTGGGTTAGAATTTGTGAAATCCTATTGGATTTAGGAAAATCATGCTAGCACATGGTAAATCCAAATCCTCATTAGACTTGAATCCCTATGAGATGGGGGTTGGATCAAGTCAATTGCATGCAATATGGGCAGTCAAGAGTTGGTTTTCCATCAACATTGAGCTTGAAGGAAATTGAGCTCGTGCCCAATTGGATTGGATCCATGGGTTGGCGCCCCCTTTGGCCTTATGTGACAAGGATTAGGAGAGCTAGATGGAGCACACGGCCCATCAGATTTTGGATGCCAAAAAGAGAAAGAAAGAGGCACCATAAAGTCCTTGTGGGACAGTGGGAGTAGGAGTTGATTTTGGTTAAAAGTCCTTGTAAGATAAAGATTTGATTTGATCAAAGTTCTAAACCAAATAGGATTGTTTTAAGATCTATAAAAGGGCCTTGAGATGTGATCTCTAAATACGATGAAAAGTCCTTAGCCCATGCCTTTCTCAAGCTCTCCATGCCCCCTCTCTCCCTCTCTTCCTCATGCCTCCACGCCCAAGAGTTAGACGTTCTTTGGCTTCCACATACAAGGCATCAAGGCGTCCTCCTTCTACACGCCAAGGGTTGGGGTCTTGCTTAGAGAGGAGTTCTCTCTTCTTCTTTCTCCTTCCCTTAGAGGTGTGCTGGTTTCTTGGAGAAAAAACTTAAGAGCCAAGAGGAGCTTGCTAAATCATTCTCGTGGAGGCTGAACACTTGTGCGGCTCTTCAAAGAACTCAAAAAGATATCCACGATCATCAAATCGCGATGAATAACTACCCGCGCAAAGATGAAGATGAGATCTTCATACTTATGCTATTTATATATTAATTTTATGCTTAGATCTTAAGGACATGATAGATCTGATCTCATGAGATGAGATCTAACAGATGCATGCTAGATTAGTGTTTTTCTGCTGCATAAAAATTTTTTAAAGATCTAGCATGCATGTCCTACGTTTTTCCTATATTTCTCTCATCGTAAATTGCAGTTGGCGATAATCGATGCTTACATGGAGAAAATAAATGCTTATGTGGCAAAACCTGCCTAAACAGAGATGATGTGATGTAGATGATGTGGCCATTTTACATGATATTAAGGATTTCTGTGCAACTTATGTTTAGTTTAATTGTATGTTACGTTCCAATATTCAAATGTCAGTTGAAACTTTAAATTCTGCAATCACTGTTGGGTCAAGCAAGTATCTACACTTGGTAGCATCTGATGTGAATCAAAATTAGATATGGATATGCTGTTTTATGTTTGTCATTTTCTTTTGTTTTTTTTATCAGTGAAAATCATCCTGCGCTTATTGCTGGGAAAAGCCATCGATGCTTCCAGTTTTTTTTGAACTAATGATAATACTCACAATTCAATAACATCAATGAATAAACACTGCAGACCCTACCTATTGCACTCTCTCCTCCAGGATTGCAGCTTCCACAGCTGTCTCCACTCAGTCAAATGCATCTGCCTCTGTCTCTATCTCCACTGCTGGATCAAAAGAAAAGATTTTGGAGTTGAGGAAAAAAGAGAGAAGGTCCATCCTGATCCACATTTGGATATACTTCCCATCAACTGCTTTTGGTGCTTGCTTTGGTGCTTGTAGCCTCATATAAAGATCACGATCACGTCTCATATAAGAAAAAAGATAGGATGGCTACATATGGGAACAGAAACCATTAGAAAGCTTCAAGACATAGGTACCAAAAACCCATCTAATCCAATCTTAGGGAACCTTGGGTAATAGCTAGAGGACAAAAGGACTCATTGTTTGATCTGCATAGTTATTCTGGTGCAATTTGTATGGGGTTGACATTTTTACCAATTTAAAGCCTTCACAGTTAAACAAAAAAAATAATCTTAAATATCAGGGAATCTTGATGGTGGAACATAATTATGAGGCTGCATGCTGGTGACCTTACCATCCAAATCATGTTGGGCCATAAGATATTTATTTTTAATGACATTTCTAATTTTCTGTATTGTGCTTTCTGCTCAACTTATGAATATTTTGCTGACACCAACTTGCATAAAAGTAATCTATGTCATCCTTTAGCAATGTGAATAACAAGGCCACATTAGAGATGACACTATATTGTCTAAATACATACTGATTTGTCAGTGTCTACAAATAGTTGTATAATGTCTGTGTTCAACTGTTATCCTGCTATGTGCTGAAGATGGTTGTATCTTTCTTCACAGTCCAATACGCGGTATTCATTTGATTATCACACATGATCTAAGAAACTTTTTTCTGTTAGGTATATATGATAGAGTGCCAAATTGTCAAGAATCGTTTTAAATGTTGGCTAATTTATTATACCAGCAATATTTAGTAATCTTATGTCTTTCTCCAAATCCTAATAATCAGCACAATGGAGTTAATGTGGATACACGTTTCTTGCTAAATCCTGTGGGCATGGATGTGCAATAGATTGTCTTTTCATGGTGGTACCAATCTGGGAGCTACTATGTGCATAAACTTCAATAAAAATCTATGATTAAGAAGTTAAAATGCTCTCCTAGATCTTGTTGTCAAATGTGGAACAGAAATCTCCTTGCAACCCCCTGGTTCTTTTTCCTATGCATGCTTGTGCAAGCATTCTTTGGACTATTTATTTTCTTGAACATGCAATTTTTTTCTCGTGTTGCCACTTGACTGTTTGAAAGTTTACTGTAGGCCCCACGTGAAAGCAGGGAAGTTTTTAGCAGTGAGCTGCAGAGAGTAGGCATTGAAGGTGCTAAAGTGTTACACGAGCTAGGAAACAGAGTCAAGAAAATGATGAAATTGAATCCCGGGAACATCCTCCTTGAAGTCCATGAGGCTGCTGACAAGCTGCAGAAGAAGATAGACCAGAAATCGTATCTTCTGGTGAATTCAGAAAGCTGGGAATTGGGAAGGCAGCCTGAAATAATTAAGGATGCCTTAGATTGTGTCAACATGTTGGAAGGTAAAAAGAAATACCTCCAAACCAAATCTCACAGCGAGACGGTGCTTAATCTTCAACCAGTCCAATTATCAAGTAGTTGGGATGCTCATAACTCAATCAACAATGCAGTTGACTCCCCAGGAGCAACAGAGTTCAAACATCAGGTATCATGGCCTGCAAGGGGGTCATTTATTTCTGATGCAATACCTAATGAGGAAGAGTTAAAAACATATGAAAGTGCTAGTGCATTGTCATTGGCTACATTTGCTTCACTTCTGATTGAGTTTGTCGCAAGACTTCAGAATCTTGTGGATGCATTTGTAGAGCTGAGCGAGAAAGCTAACTTTAAGGAGGCCATAGATGAACCTGCAGCAGAGATGACTGGTTTCGGCACCAGTATATACAAGTTTGTTGGATTAAAGGATTGAGAATCAGATAAGAGGGTGGTTGCTCTTAGTACATTGAGGACATCTGGTTTAAATACAAGGTATTAATAAAAGTTGAATGGTTTGACCTAGAATGCATCCTCTTTATGTACTTGAAGACACTGCCTTAATGGAAACAAGGTGATGCCTTGTCCTTGACTGACTCAATAAATTCGTCTAACCGGCCATCGCATCAACACTATAATATAATACAACACCAACTATTCCCCGACGCTAAAGTGAAATATTGTTTTCCATAGGCTGTGAACTGGGTTAATATTATCAGAATGTAACTGGCCTAGATTTTTTATATTCTTTTAGATGGTCGTATAGTATTTTTGCTGACCACCACATTACAGTTTAACTATTTGTTCATTCATATATTTTATCTATCAATTTATTCAATCGATTAGCATGTCTTTCTTTTCTTTCTTTTCCTGGGAACATTCTTTATATGTTGTCATGAATTATTGCATGACAGCTTGTTCAAAGAAACAATGAAGGATATTTGACACCTCGTTCATCATGTTTGACTGCCATTTGATGATTAGCCCCAGTTGACTGAAAGTGTTATTCTTGCCTTTAATATTTGATTTCTGGTTATAAATAATTGTATGCAAAACAGATACATGTGTACAAGAACAAGTGTAAAAGTGTGTAAAACATGTTCTAGTGCATGCAAAACTTCAGCGTAAATGGGTATAGGACTCAACCATAAGTGCAACGTTAAATGCCAAGTTCATACGGAGTAAATGTGTGATGGCAGTGGACTAGAGGATGGGGTGTCATGTTTTCTGAAAATTAAAGACAAACAAAAGCACTTTTTGAAAGAAGAGCATTTATTGTCAGCTGAATTAGAGTAATTTAGATATTATCATTTTACTCCACCTGCTATGCTTGCTGAAGTCCTCATCAGCAATTTCTAAATGTAATGGAAAATATTGCACAGGAAACAGATGGTTGGCTCCGAGTAAAAGTTTTGCATTGTTCGATTGCTGTGTTGTGTGGATTCTGGTTTGATTGTTTGAATGTTACTGATGTAACTATGACTGTCTCTCCAGACTCCATCCCAAAGATGAACTTATATTCAATCCATGTTATGTTCAAAATGGCCGCACCAATGCAGTGTCACAAACTATTTAATTGCACCGTCTTAAATTATAAGTTAGCTTTGTACCCTGTAAAGACCTTTTTGATATGATCTGTTTTCTGAGGGAACTAAATAGAGTCTATTAGTGTCGAAGTTTTCAGAAACAAATCTGAGAACCAAGAGAAACATGGAGCGGGAATTCAAAAACTATTTAAATACATCCAGAACACCTATATTTAAATACATAAGACTGTTCAAGTTAGGGGATAATTAATAACATAGCAATTACACAAAGAGGAGAGCCACTATGCTCCAGCATAGAAACCCCAACAAGAGATACAACAGCTCCAAACCAGGTATAGGCAGGCACTGCTACTCCAAACATGCCCTCTGTCAAGAGTACAACAGTTACCTGCTCAATAATATGAAAATCCAGAATATTTATTCTAGTAATATTGCTTCCGTATGTTTTGAATTATTAAAATAGCTAAAATATGTTCTAATAGAAACTATAAAGGACAAAAACGAAAAAGGAACATGCAGCATCAGAAATGAAGAGCCCAAGGGCCTAGAAAAAGTAGGCCAAACTAACCCATAATCCTAATTCTATTCCCACAGCAAGAGTTTGGCAATCTTCACATGCTTTTAAGACAAATGGAATGAATAGAATAGCTGCAAAAGCAAATCTTATTACAGTAAATAGTGCCGGATCCATAGTCAGTTGAATCTATTTTATGGCAGAAATAATGCTGGTTGTAAAATGATGAAACAATGAATATAAAGGATATATGAACATGCCAAAAAAAAAAAAAAATACAATGAAATCTATCATAATCTAAATAAAATTTTAGTTCAAAAGCTTAGGATGTGTTCGGTTACACTTTTTGATTTTTAATTTTTAAAAAATATTTTTTATTTTCTTTGATTTTTGTTATTGAGTAAAAGTAAAAAAATAAAAAGTATGTTTAGTAACTACGTTGCTATAAAGTAAAAAACAACATTTGAAGATGGCAAGTGAAGAGCTCAATAAGGAAGAAGGTTTCGAGAAAGGAGGGAGAAAGGGGTAGGGAGGTAAAGAGCTCGACGAGGGAGAAGAGTTCGGACTTTTTACTTTTTGGTTTAGTGTTTTAGATGTGGGAAAGTAAAAAAAAATAGAAAAATAAGTTTTAAAAAATAAAATAATTTTACTTTATATATAAAATAATTATTTTGATTTTTACTTTTTGCTTTTCATGATGTTATCAAATATTACTCTTTGATTTTTACTTTTTAAAAATAAAAAAATAAAAAAGTATTTTTTTTAATGGCTAATCAATCGCACCCTTAGTTTATATAGTGTTTGGCTATCAGGAGGATGGTGAGACAAAGGAAAATTTGTTAGAACCGAATTTATTAGAACTGAGTCTTCTATCTCAATATTTGGTAGTCAAAACGAAGTTCTTCAAGATAATACATTTTATTGATTTTCTCCAACCACCCTAAAATCTTTTCTTGACAAAAGGTAGCAATTTTAGTAAGAAAAATAAAGCTTGATCAATTCTCTACATGGTCAGGATAGAATAATAGCAAATTAAATCATCCCACACCCCACACCTAACAACCTCTACACACTAAAAAACTCTATATAACTTTCTCTTTGATTTTCTTAGTGCAACCAAAAATTTCCACATTTTTTCCATCAGAGAAAAATGTCATTTCTCCCTCACCCTCTCAAAGACCAACCAGATCCTTCTTCTATGCTGGAGAGTCCGCACAATCTCCCAACTGTAAAATAAATGTGATACAAAGGCCATCTTTTCACTTAAAGATATTACTCTATTGTTTCCTAATGTCAAATTGTTCCTAGTAGGTGGTTACTTTTATAAAAGTTAGACAGTTTCTTTTTTTTTTAATAAAAAATATCATCCGTCCTACGTCAGTTGCAGGCTAAATCTTATCGATTTAAACAGCAATAATTCTATATCTCGATAATAAAATGTCTGACAGGTGCTATCCTATTTCTTCAAAGTTTTATTACCCATTCATCCTGTAATACCATAGAGAATATTCAGCAAGTAGTAAAAACGGACTCTATTTGACAATTGAGAAAGTCAAGGAAAAGGAGAAATGATTGGACAGGATGTTCTCTTTCATTGCTTGCTGCTGAAAAAATAATTCAAGGTGAGAGGCAGACGAAGAGAAAATACTGGGCCAAAAGAATTATATCAGCATGCCACTTTCTCTACGATCATCAACATACAAGTCGTTCATGACAACTTCACAATCTCATAACCTCGATGAACATCAATGCGACATGCTTTAAAAAAACTAAGTATAGTGGCAACTATATATATATATATATATATATAGAGAGAGAGAGAGAGAGAGAGGAGAGAGAGAGTACCAGTACAATAATGAGAACATTAAGTAAGATGATGCTCCCGACCTTGTTCCAACGCCCCAGCAATCACGGGGCATCAGACCAGTCCCAACAGATGGGCCCATCCAGGGAGAAACTTTCTTCCATCTCCCACTCTTGGTGGTGGGTTCAACTAGAAAAGTCTTGATTTGCATCTGAAATTAGAATCGAAATGAAAATCAAAATGATTTGAAATCGAAATTGAAATGACAAATTTTCTAAAATATTTGATTCATAATTGAAATCGAAATTGAAATCAAAATTAATAAAAATTTAAATTCATAAAAAATTATAGAGATCGAGTTTTATGTAGATTGAGTCATTTTCATTTCATCCTGAAATCAAAATCAGAATAAGAATGAAACTCCATTCAACCAAATGATTAAAATAAAAATTATATATTTTTATTTCAATTTCAATCCTCTATTTTTTCCGATCAAATACTCCTCAGATGTGTTATGCATTTGATTGAAAGACTTGGAGATAGAGGATTCCTTTGGTTCTCCTCCTAAAGCGAAGGAAGAGAGAAGGGTCATAAAGGTGATGACGGTGCAGATGCCACTGGGAGGAGGTCAGAAGGTCGTAGCCTTGGGAGACCAAGGCCAGGCCATAGATATTGACATCATCACGTCTTTCATAAGTGTTCGAATCTAAAGATGCCGCCTGTGTGGGCTTTGAAAAATGTTAGGCCGATAAGACTGCGAGCGTGCCAAAATACGAGTGATTTTTTTCTTTTAGAAAAAGAGGGCTACGTTTAACCAATCTGAATAAAAATGCAATCACTTAAATCTCATATCAAAATGTCTTAGCGTTGCCCATCCAATCAAAATGAAATGTCTACGCCACAAATCGATCAATGTGTTTGTGTGACTTACCATCCATCCAATCAGCCATCTATTAATGTATAACTATATGACATCGTATATAGATATTTATACCTTGAGATAATAGACATATTAATTTTTTTAGTAAAAAAAATATTTATTTTTTAAATGAGTAAAATATAGCATTAAAAAATATATTACAACTTTTTCATCAATCATTTTTACTATATTGATTGTACCAAAAAATATCACATAAATCTTTACTACAATCTTGCAATTGTAATATATTTTATATCACCATTATAGGTGGTGTCAGTTGATTTTAATCTTATCTTACAACTAAATTTTATCTCCTAAAAATAATTAAATAATTTAAAATTTTTATATATGCAAATTATTGAATATAATGAACTATCATTCCACATTTGAAATATTGCTAACCTAATCCTAGTTGTACCAACAATATACCCAAACCTAATTCAGAAAAATAGACAAACTCCATGCACCTTGGCTGCCGACTATTCAAGCTCAATCTCTATATCACATTCAACCAATTGGGCCCAATATGTCTCAAGCAGACCCAAGCCCATAAACAGATTAAATATTAAACCTTCAAATCAATTAGTAAAAAAATTCATAATTTTAAATTTATTTTTCTAGATATCATTTCTCTAAGCCAAATACGTATATATATATATTGTAAATTTATACAATCGAAACTATCAACTTTTTTTATGTTATTCTTTGAATATTTTTCAGATCATATATAATAATTTAAATAATTTTATAGGTATCAATATAAGATCATAAACTTTACTTATACTGATCTTTGAGTGTTTTTTGGACTACATATAATAGGTCTAAATAATTCTATATGTTTCAATATATGATCCTAAAATTAGTCTTAAAAATCAAAAAAAAAAATTATTGAAGTAGTATCAACCAATTAATATAATTAACTTTATGTTTTTTAATTTTTCAATATTTTTCACCTATGTGTAATTAATCCAAATATTTCACACGTTTGAACATACTGTATTAAAATTCATCTAACAAATTCAAAAATCATATTAAAATACAATACATGAGCCTAAAAATGTAATGAAAAATCCTGCATCTAATGCTATAATAGACTTAGGGATGCTAGTCAGATGAATTTTTTTAGATATCCAACCCATCCCAAACCCAAATGGAATCCATTTAGGAATATGTTATAAAATTTGGGATGGATTTGGAATTGAAAATTAAAACCTATTCAGATTTGGCACTTACCCCTTGGATGCCTTCCGATTATATATATATTATAATTTTTTATAAAATTATATAAATTAATAATTGGAGGATGAGAGGATTTGAGCTCCAAATCTTTAGATGGCCTAACTACTATATTAATCAATAAAATTATATCTATTTTTAAATTAATTAATAATATATTTATCTCCTTTAGACTCTTATATATAAATACTCCCCATAAAACCCAAGCCATCCTCTAAGCTTCCTTCCTTGTTCAGCCGCTTCAAGCCTCCCACTTGACTGAAACCCCTAAAAATAGAAAAAATGGAGGAAAAATTGGATAACCACTATCTTAGTCTATGTTTAAATTAATTAATAATATTTATACCCTTTAGACTCTTATATATAAATATCCAACACAAAACCCAAGCCATCATCTAAGCTTCCTTATTCGGCTACTCCAAGCCTCCAACCCAATTGAAATTCCCAAGGATGGAAAAAATAGCAGGAAAACCAGGGGAAACATAGAAAAAATCAACAAAGAAAAAAAGAAAAGACTGCAAAAAAATCGAAAGGTAAAGTCTTTTCGTTCTCTTTTTTAGAGATCGATGGGAGGGAGGGCACCTTAGGGAGATCGAAGGGGTTTCTTAGGATCTGGTTGGGATTTTTTTCTCAAGCATATGGGATTTTATGCGAGCTGTGTGGCTTTGTATGTTGGTCCCTTGAGGTTTTGAGAGCTTAATCTCAGTAAACGCATGATATTTTATAGGGTTTGGGGATTTTCTATTGAAAGAATTCTTCTTTGGTTGCAAAATTTTCAATTCATGGTTCTCCCATATCTTGCTAAAGGGAAAAAAAACATCTCATCTTTTTTTTTTTAACTATACATAGGGGAGTTTAGAAGTTGTCACATGTCATGAAAGGAAAGAGGCTCTGAACTTTCCTTTAATATATTGAAAAAAATTATGAAAATATTTGTTCAATTTAATCTAATTTCACTTATACATTTTCAACTTTAAAATATATCAAACTAGTCCTTCAAATTTTTGAGATATTCCAATGTAGTTATACCGTATATCTCTATTCATAAAATGATATAATTATTTTATAAAAAGATCAAACTGTATTTATCCCCATCTTCTTCCTCCTTCCTCTCCGATTGCTCCCATTCTCCATCCTCGATGCCGATGTCTCTCTTTCCTCCTTCCCTATCCTCCTCTTCCTCCTTCTTCTCCTCAACATCCTCCTCCTCCAAGCCCTTTTTTTCTCTCCTTTCTCCTCTCCCACTTCTCCTCCTCCTCTAAATCCGCCCATATCCCTCTCCATGGTAGCTCCCACCACCTCCGTCCCTTCCTGATCAATGATTTTTCTTTCTCCTTCTCTCCTTCCTCCTTATCTACTTTTCTTCTTATTCTCCTTCTCCTCTAAGCTCACCCATGATCCCTTCTTCCCCCTTCTCTTTTTACTTATCTACTTTTTTCCCGCCTCCTCTTCCTTCTCCTCCTCCTTCAAGCTTGCTTGTGAGCTCTCTCCCTCTATGGTGGCTCCTTCTATCTTCGCCTATCTTGTCAGTGAACCCTCCTTTCCCCCTCCTCCAATCCTACCCACCTCTCTTTTCTCCTCTTCCTCCTCCAAGCCTACCCACCTCTCCTTTTCCATCTCCTACTCCATCCCCATCCTTCTTTGCCCACAACCCCTCTTTCTCCCTCCTCTCCTTTCTCATCACCTACTTCTCATCATCTTCTTCCTTCTCTAAGCTCACCCATGAGTACTCTCCCTCCTTTCCCATCATTTTCCTCCTAACTCCTCCTCTTCCTCTTCCAATCTCGCCTATAAGGCCTTTGACATCGTCTTCCCCTTCCATGCTACCTTCTACGATCCTATCCTCCTCCTCCATAGTAACTTTCTCCATCTCTATCTCTTCCTTTCCAATGATCCATTCAATACAAACAAAGAATATTTTTGTTTGTTAGCATAGAAAACTAACACCGTCAGTTAGTGAAAAGTAAAACCACATTAGAATATTTTGAAACTTTGAAGAATTAATTTGATACGTTTTAAAGTCGAGGAGATATAAATAAAATTAAACTAAATTTAAAGGAGTATTTTCATAATTTATTCTAATATATTAAATAGATTAATACCCCTTCTCTTTTTTTTTCCTAAAAAAAAATCCTTCTTTGCATACAAAGCAGAAGCCAACAATGTCTAAATGGTTACGTTTAGAACTCTATGAAAAATAAAAGAACTACATATTGTTGTTTTAATGATATATAATATATGTGTTGATATAAATATTTATATTATGTAGCAAACAAAATAATTATAATAAACAAGTAGCATAAACTGAATATTATAAACCTACTTGGATTCCTATGCTCAAGAACGAGTCTTTATGCAACCAATAAATCAATCCAATATATGAACAACTCTTCAAAAATGAGTAGATTGAGTCAAAAACTTAGTTCTTTCTCCTTAAGATGAAATTTATCCCGCATAGGTACTCACGATCTCTTGGCAATCGTTTCTCAGGATACAATGATCTTCCTCTTATTGTAGAAGTACTTCAAACAACAAGTACTACAAACTCTGATGCTTTACTCTTTCAAACTAGAATTTTTCTCAAAAGACGCATACTTTAGATCAGATATATTCCTTGATATCATTATTTCATTTGAAGAGTTATATCTTTTAAACTAGAATTTTTCTCAAAAGATGCACACTTTAGATCATTATTTCATTTGAAGAGTTATATCTTTTAAACTAGAATTTTTCTCAAAAGATGCACACTTTAGTTTAGACGTATTCCTTGATAGCATTATTTCATTTGAAGAGTTATATCTTTTGCAGCAAAATAATGTGCGTGTGTTTAGCACACAGGCCCATTTTGCTTAGGTTCTCCCTCTTCCACAAAACTGGGTACCCCTTGAGGCCCAAACCCATTACCAAATTAACTTCAATATAAAACTTAAAGGACATATATAATCTTCCAAATGTGGGATTATAAAGTATGAGATCAATTTCTCATTCACTTATAAATAATTTTAATTAAGTAAAAATATTATAATAATCTCCATACATAGAAAAATATATTTCGTTAATATCTATCAATAAATATGACATTAAATCATATTTATTTTGGCTTAAAGAAAACTAAAATGCCAGCCTTAATTAAACTCATTTTTCAGCACTACAGTCAACAGATATATACCCAGTTAAAATGGTAGTCAGTCCACCATGTCCTAACTGTCATTAAAAATGTATTAGTTTACTAAAACGTTGGCATCCACAGCACACCATGCTTTGGTACGAGCGACATGTCGCGGGATTGGATCATGAAGATCGCCCTTTAGCTTTCGTACGAGAAATTATCTTGTCGGCCAGTTCCAGTCGACTAGTCTAAATCCGGAGGCACATATGCGGTAAATAACAGCCACCTTCCATTTGATCTTAAGACATGGAGTAATATGGCGAGTGACCACTGGATCTGATCCACCTAACAATTGGATTCGTTCCCTCTCCGCGACAAACCCGGGGAGGAGTAACCGGCTGCACCAACGGAACCTTGTCTCCGGAGGTTTTAAATGGGTCGGATTGATTCGTGATTCGATTCGATCCGATTCATTTAGATCCGATCTAATTCATTTTAAAGAATCCACGAGATCGAATTGAATTTTAAAATTAGATCCGTTCAATATTCTGGATCGAATTTAATTTTACTAAATTTAAATTCGACCCGATTCGATCCAAATTTAGTATTGAATCCAGCATCTAAACTATAAAACAAATAAAATGAGATTAGAACTCTAAATATTTTTATAGCATTATTATTTTTTATACAATTTTATTCAATTTGACTATCAAATTTTAAAAAATTATTAATAAATCGATAATTAAAATAAAATAATATTTATTTTTTTTCATAAATTTTACATATATTTGTTTACCATACGAATCGGGTCCCATCATAATTTGAGTCCGAAATAGATATAAAATTTTTAGATTAAAATAATTTATATATAAATCGGATCCGATTTAAATAATTTAATAAATAAATTTTTTAATCATATATTCAATTTAATTTTTAATTAAATTAAATTTAAATTTAATATTAAAATTTGATCAAAGAATTGGATCAGATAGAGATCCGATCTATTTGCACTCTTATTCTGAACCAAAACTCCTCGCACACACAAAGAGGGGGGGATGTGAAATGGCGTGGATGTGAAATAATGCAGGGTTTGTGTATCACATAGCAGGCGGGAAAAGTTGGAGGGCTGCTGTCAACCTGTCAACCATCTCCACGTGATTCGGTACCCTGGTGTTTATATCCCTTGTTCATATCCACCAACTCTCCAGCATCAAAAGAAACCCCCTTCCCTCTCATTTCCTTTCTCTCTCTAAAATAATAGAGAGAAGCAAAGCTTCTGATCCAAAATAAATACTAACATTGTGCCTATAGCTTCTATGAGCCCTACCCACATAACTCTCTCCTGGTCCAATCCTCCTCGTCCTCGTCCTTCTTCCGACTTCTTTTTTTCTTTCATTTCCTCTCATATATAATTTTGCTTTGATCGGCTGGCAAGAATAGACGCTTGAAAAGCTATATCGATATATCTTCTTCCTCTTCCACACAAATTCATGACCTCCAACGTAATCTCCACGGCCTCCCACCAAATGATATCCTACCCTAACACCCAAGATCTTGCAGAAAGTTATTTCGTTGGAGATGAGGATCAGGGTAACCCTCCTTCCATTCCCAAGGACTGCTACCCCTCCTTCTCTTCCTTCCCCTTATCTCCGCCAACCTTTGACCATGACCTCCTCATCACTGCCCACCTCACAACAACCAATACCTTGGAAGCACCAACGTTTTCTTCCCCGGATCCAGCAGATGACATGGATATGACCACAAATGCACCACCCACGACGAGAAGCTCCGGCGGCCGTAAACGGCCCTTCAGGACCGACAGGCATAGCAAAATATTAACTGCACAAGGACTAAGGGACAGGAGGATGAGGCTCTCCCAAGAGGTCGCTAGTAAATTCTTTAGCCTCCAAGATTTGCTGGGCTTTGACAAGGCTAGCCAAACTGTCGACTGGCTCCTCACCCAGTCCAAATCTGCCATCCAACAGCTCATCGATGCTTCACAGCTTGAAAACCAGAGTATCAATCTTAGCAGCCTTGTAAGTGAGTCATCCACATCGGAGTGTTTCTCTGCAATCTCTAACGACAAGCAAAAATCTACAGCAGCTTCTCCGAAGACTAATGATATCGGTCTCCCGCCTTTGAGCATAGCCACATCAGATCCTATAATGACAAAAGAGATGAGAGATAAGGCAAGAGCTAGGGCAAGGGAAAGAACAAGAGAGAAGACGAGGATTCGGAGTGGTAGGCCTGAGGGTAGCTGTAAAGAAGATCAACCATCCTCCAAAAATGATGCGGTGAGGGAAGGAGAAGTATGCACCCATGGAGTAGTGTATCAGCCTAGCCTAATGACAATGGTGCCCTCTAGCTTGATGTACGACAAGAACAACACCATCAGCCTTTTAGACGAGCAAATGAACATAAATTTTTCCAAGTCATGTTGAGGAAGGTCTTCTCCTGGCTGATGTTCAACTCCCAGCCAGGTCAGTGGAGGTCTGCAGCACACCTACTACCTAAAAACTGCATCTTTACTTTTACAAAGTTGTGTTTGGTTTAAATTTTTGTGGAATAATAAAATATTGCACATAACAATCATTTTTGTTCCATGTAACTGTTGCAGATTCCAACTCATTAAACTTGGAACCGAAAATTATATATTATCTGGGCAAGAAATCACTATATGGATCATATAAGTGCTTTTTTTTTTACTTTTCTGGTGGCAAAAACAATAATTTAAATAGTGTCTTCTGTGACAGTAATATTTTAATTCAGACATATTCATCAATTTTATGCAATAACTCACGGAATGTTGTTAGCATTTTTGTTTCAGGGCATTTGTTGCTTAGATCATCTGAGAGCAGATGTATCAAATCTGTTTTTTCTTTAGTTACTTTAAGAAAAAACCAATACTTCAGTTAGTGGGACCAACTCAATAATTTGTCGGGAAAGATTTTAGTCTGTTGATTCTGTTTTCATAAATTTGGGGATGTAAGAATGTGTTGCTTGTATTGTCGAATCGGCCGTCTGCATAGAAATGCAACCTTGATCTGAAATAACTTCATTGTTTGATCCTTTTTACAAATAGGCATGGTATGACTTTAATTTATCTTGATATGCTTTTCCATTTT
The DNA here is from genome assembly GCF_000442705.2 of Elaeis guineensis. NCBI lineage: Eukaryota > Viridiplantae > Streptophyta > Magnoliopsida > Arecales > Arecaceae > Elaeis > Elaeis guineensis. Next base: position 1,769,756 of record NC_026002.2, read on the forward strand.
GTTTAGATATTAATTTGTTGTAAAATATGAAATTTATAGAAGAAATTTGATTTGTAAAGATTCTTTTTAGAAATAACGAAGAAAGAGTCTTTACATATTTAATAATTTTCTTAGAAAGTTTTATATTATAATTTGTGTTGTTCTAAACAACATAATTTTGTGTAATCTAGAACTATATATTCATATATTAATGTGGTATATTTTGGGCAATCATCTTTGTCTCTTTGTATATGTTTATTGTATTTACATATGTAAATACACACTATACATATAGTTTAGGAGATTACTTCAAGCATATGTAATCAGTCTATAGTGAATAAGAAATTGCTCACATATCTTTGGAAAAAAAAAAAAGATAAAAATATCATCCTAAATTAGAGAGGTCACTGAAGCTTATAATGGCATAAGAAGAGAATTACATCTACTATAATTATTAGAGTTTTTCTTCTTTTTTTTTGAAAAAAAAGTTTTACAGATCTTGTTTGAAAATTCACGGATAGTTGAAAGATGTCTGACTGAGAAACTGGCTTTACAATGAATTTAGTGGTTACTCTCTAGTTTAATTTACCATGACTCTGGCCAAGTCGGTGGTGTTGGTCATTCACAACATGTGTTAAAAAATTAATTCCTTTTGGATCTAGCTAGTGGCGTTGATCATTGGCAAATAAATACTTAGAGTTAGTTCTTTCCATGCCTAGCTAGTGGGGCTGATGTCTAGCAATCACATATTCAGTTTTTTTCAGATCTTGTCATGGAGCTAATATGGTCATAGTTATAAAAACTAAGAAAGCCCAAAATTAAACCACTTTTATTGAAAATCTTTTTTAAAAAATTTCTCAGCAAGGTGCATTGCATCTAGATGTTATGCTAGATTTCTCTGAAAGGTAAACAATTACGTTAAGAAACACGTACATGCATTTGTAAAACTCTTTCCAAAAATTAGCAAATTTCTTTCTCTTTGATTGATAATGATATCTGTATTTATCTTGTTATTTCTTCATATATGTTATATACTTGACCCAACTAAAGGTGTAGAGGTGATTTACTGGGTTGTTAGCTCACTATTCCTTCCCTTTCAAAAATGCCAAGTAGCAATGCAAAGAAGGTCATGGGCTGTGTGCTGGAGAGCTTAAAGTACAGCTACAATTCCGTTATTAGAAGTTTTAATTATAAATTGAACAAAAGAAATTTGTACCTGTCCAATGGTGATTTGAAGACAGAATTAATAAAAAATTATAGGATGGTTCATCAAAATGATTTTCTCATTACTGAAAGTTTATTATTTAGATTATTCTGATATAATATAAAGATGCTCTAAATTTTCATTGCCCGTTCAATTGTGTATAAAGTATAGAGATGCTCTAAATTGCCTGTTCATTCGAGCTCCTCTAGTCTCACCATTAATTATGCCAATTAAATCGGCATTGGTCATGTTTTGCAAAAACCAAGCACAAGGTGAACTACTAATAAGAGAAACACTTGGCAAGCTACTAATTATTGATAGAGTCGATCTAAAGCTTTCTGAATGCATGGAAGGCATCTTTATATTTAGTGGGCCACATAGTATTGGTGAACTCAAAATTATCAGTGGTTCCATGGTACCTTATGTCAATTTTCTCTTGGATTCTATTATATTATATGAGATATATTCTGCAATATAACATTGTTTTATACAATATTCAAAAACATGATTAATAAAAATTAATTAAATTTTAGAATAGTGGTTAGCATGTAATATATCAATATTATATAATATCATATATGTAACAATATACTATAATATTACTAGTACAAACTAAGATATAAGCTGCATTAAGTAATAGATTATATTATATTATAATGTTATAGTAGTTGCATAATATATCTCATTTACATCATCATATGATAATACATAAATTTACATTAATATAGGAATAATTGTACATTATCCATATGTTATAATGATAATATTATTTCATATTAATAATATGTTATGTTCTAATGAATCTAATAACTATTATAATATTAATTATACTAAATATAGAAACATATAATATTATATATTATAGTAAATAAAAAAAATATAATATAGCACAATATAATATAATATGCCTATATTTTTAACTTGATAGGTTAGAGATGTTTTTAAATAATATGCCTATAATGATTGATCAATATTTTCTATATTTGTTTTACACAACATGAATACTTTCACAATTGGGAGGACCTTGAAGGCAAATGTTTAGTTATCTATAGAATACTCCCAGCATGTGTAGATACTCTATGGCTAGTAGTACTTCTGCAGCATAAAATCTGATCAGATAAGAAAAGGAATCTTAAGTTACACAAAGTATTTCAGATGGAGCAGTTGATGTATTCATGATACGCAATTGACAATACAGCAGATTTACTACACTTGAAGACTGAGCTTATTCAGATTGTGCATACAGGAAATATGAATTTGAAATTAGTTCAGCATGTGCACACAATGAATGTTATTCCAAACACAAGTGTCACTCCGGCTGTGATGCTTTATGAAAGTTGTGCTTCAAAAGAAAGAGAGTTCTAGTTCTAGATAGTGGTGTAGCAGATGACAATCTACTTGTTAAAGGGAGTTTAAAGTATCTAAATTTTAATTTTCTTGATCCAGGCAACATGTGAAATATAACATCTTGCAACTACATGAATGGACGCAAGGATGAAAGGGATGGATATTTTATTTTGGCCTATAGAAGGTAACTATAAATTAAGGGGGAGAGAAGAAAGAACTTGAGCACGAAGGATGAAGGTGGTGGAAACAGAAAGCCTCAGAACATCTTGCATGGTTTACCATCTCATTCTCTTTTATCTGGGAACAGACATGCACACCTCAACATCAATGTGCATATAAAATAGTCTCCATGACGGATCTAAATGAATCACTGAAGTATGAAGGATCTTCTTCAAGCTGTTCAAATAATTTGTCTGCCTGTGTGGGTATCATCTATAATACTTGGAGGGTGTTGGAACATTGTAAACTTCTTAATCTACACCAAAGATTCTTTCAAAGTTTATTCATGATCCAACATTTTTGTGCTATGTATATTATGATTCTAAGACTTGCAAAAAAAAAAGATACATGAAAAGATAACGTAAAGTAGTTATTTAATCTTTTAACTTCATTTATTGAAGGTTGGTTTTACAATATGTTATTCTCCGTAAATGCTGCTGACAAACAACTCAAAAGCAGTAAGAGTTAGTTCATGGAAAGAAGCAACCACATGTTCACTTTAATTTGACTGCTGCTTGCTTCGGTGAGTTCGATAAAGAATCAAGAGGCAATCCTTTGCTGGTGAAGGACAAACAAGAGGATATCTCAGCTCTATTGGTCTCCAAAAAATGGATAACAACAAAACCGGATGTCCATGTTTTGATGATTGGATTAAAAAAAATGGTCTAGCTCATGCAATGCAGAAGGTGTCAATTAAACTTGAGTTGCAAGGAGGGAAGAAGAGTGAATTTGGTGATGAATTGTTGAAGACCCAATTCTTAAAAATGATACAGGCAGGAGCACCTGCAAAGCATAAAGGTAACATGCAAGTGAGTTTGCGGATGAAGTTACAGAAACCCATGCAAATGATACAAGTGGGAGCACTTATAAAGCATATAAATGATATGCTATGAACCTGACAAATCACATTGGAAGATAATTTAGTGACTAATTTCTAGTCAAAATATTAATGCTTAACGGGACAAAAATAAACACATATTTTTATAAATAAATATTTATTATTTAATTTAAATAATACAATAAATACAATTTGTCTTTCCTGCAACTCATGCACACGATATCCAATACTGGGTTGCCAAAAATATGAATCAGTGGAATGCGAAACTGGTAACAATTTCCACTTACCATTCCAGCAAACCAAAACCTAGCCTATATGTTGAACCTTATATCTTATCTCATATATATTTATTGGTTTTACAATATGTCATAAGTGTAAATCTATATCTCCTCTCGTTCTTTTGAATTACTGTGGCTTTAGTACTCTAATACTTATCTTATAAGGCCTCATTAGTGGAGAAGAATTAATATGAATATCAAATATGGCTCTTAAATGGGGAAAAGATTTACGGCTACAATATTAACAGAATAAAGTGGTCTATCAGTTACTAATATCATTGAGCTCTTCATTCTTGTTGAAATTGTATACAAGAAAGTACATAATATACTACAACAACAACTTCTAGTTGTAGATAAAGCTCAAATTAGGGGAGCTAATTAATGGTGCTTCAAATTAAAATCAGCTCGTGTCAGTGGTAGACTGTTCAATGTATTCATCTTCATCCAGATTTTTTAATCAATGATCTTTCAATAATACTAATTGATTCTCACAACAAGAGGAAATAAGCTAAAGTTTCTACCATGCCTACTTCGGGGACTTTGAAGCTTTGAATCGCTAAATGCCTAATAGGGTTTAGGCCATAAAGATCAAGATAAATCCAAAGTATCCTGTAAGTAGCTGAACATAGATAGAAATGTACTGAAACAACTAAATATATATGGGGGCGTTAAAAAGCTAAGGATGATAGTAGCAAAAACATGATTAAGCAAGCAAGCATAAGACAAGCATTAAAAAAAAGGATGCCGCTTTTGTAATTGTAAAATCTATCCTGTTGCAGCCAACTCCCGATCGCCTGTCGCCGAAAACGAACACCTTCAAGACAACGTCCGCACTGACCGGATTTGTGTCCGATGGGGACCCTCCGATGCTTAAGTTGGAGAGAAAAGTTGGTGAACAATAGATGTCAATATTCAGAGTAGCAGAGTTCTGGCCAGAAGTGGCTTATCAGCCTCATTTTTCTTGTCCCCTTTTATAGAAAAAATTCTTGTAACTGTCAGATGTGGTCCTGCATTTTATGGCGCTAATCATTGGGCCATAATCGCGTAGTGGGTCATTAATTTTTCAATTATGGCACCATGATGTGCGGCCGATAACCGTTCGTGATGGTTAAGGTATATTGAGTAGATTAGCTGACTGTATGTCGGTAGTAGCCATAGTCGTTAGTTGGTGATTCTACTGTATCGTCGGTCACCGACCATAAGTCGGTGACATTTGTTCAATCGGTTGATGAAGAGTCGGAGTCGTCAATTCGGCCGATGCTCCGTTGAAGTTGTGCGTTCGGTCGGTCGGCTATTGTCGAGTCGAGGTCATGAAAATCAAAGTCGGGATCGGCAGGTTTACCCCAACAGATGCCCCCCACTCTCAAATCTAAAATGATCCAACATGTAAATTGTCACGTGGTTTATCACATTAGACGAAGAGAGTTCTATCACATCGAGCTTCGATTTTGACGTCATTTCCTCCGAGATACGGATGATCGACTATTTTATCGTATTGGCAAGTACAGTTATCAGTTACACTGATCGGACGATTCAGTATCAGTTGTCAGTGTCAGGTGTTGTTTCAGAAAGTCGATCGGCACAAATGATATGATTCTGACAAGTAGATCTATTTCACGTGTCCGAATGTTATTAGGTCGGAATTGTTCACGCGGATAGGAGTGACGTGGTTTAATCTGAAATAGGTACGTCAAACCATCCAACCAATAATCGGTCCAGATGTTGCCACGTGTCATCATCTGATGGATCTTCGATTTGACCGTTCTTATCACGGCCGTTGAGGGATCCTATATATATAAGATTGCTCTCAGCCAAATTTTTACTTTTCACTATCTTTGGTGGTGCTATGACTCTGCCGGATTGTTGCTCCAATGCCCAAGGTTATCGCTCCCAGCTTTCAGGTCAACTTTGGCTTCCTTTCGAGTCCTTTCTTCTTTCTTTTAAAGTCTTCTGTCTTCTTTAGAGTAATTCTCATGGCTAGGGCTTCTCCTTCTTGAAAAGATCGATCGAAGAATCTGACTGATGAGTTTCAATCAAGTCTAGATGTGGAGTTCTCTTCACTTTCGAGATCGAATGTTGAACGACTCTGGAAGCAGTTTCAACTTTTCACCCCTGGAGCTGATGGTCGGGTGAATAAGCTGTCATTATGTGCTTCATATCCTGTCTAAGCCACGCAACCAAGGATGCTAATGATGGTGGACGAAAATCTGAAGCCCTCTTTATTTTCGTACGAGTGGGTTAGGTTGTTGATATGGTCAGCCAAGCAAGATGGTCGGAGAGTTGTGTCCAGATCTTGACTTGAGCAGCATCATCCTTCCAAGATCGGAAGACAGAGTTACTGAAAAAGAAGCCGCTCCGATTCAAGAAGAAGCACTGACTGAGCCCGAAATCATTTCAGTAGGGATACTACACCCGAACAAAGGAATGATGACGAAACTTAGTCGGTGCATTTTGCTTCCTTTTTTTTTGTAATCTGACACTTGTAGTTGGACTTCAGTCCAATTTTATAACTCTTTTTGATAATTAATGAAAGTGCCTTCTTCCAAATTTTGTCTTTTGTTTTGCCTGTTGATAATTCCTCCAATGTCTGCGATATAGAATAATCATCGAACATTAATCGATTATCTGATCATTTGATAGGACTTATAAAATATTCATTAGTCACATAATTATTTTGACATACTTAACAAAATTAGGATAACGATTGTAGGTCGAATATTCTATGCTTGACATTTAATCGGACTAGTACGTCAAATTATCTGATAATCGGTGGCAAGCCGAATATCTTTCGACTGACCATAGCCTAGTCAGTATAATTTCAATTCGATCTTGATCATTTTGATATTTTTCATTCCGCTTAGTTGGGACTAAGTCGGCATATTAATCTTTCGACCATAGTCAGCATTTGCAATGGAAAGCCGATATTGAGAACCAAAATATAGTCGGCCATTCGGTTTTTGTAGCGAAGCTTGTAGTCGATGCCAGTTATTGTAGGAGAATCGAGATACAGTTGTCGCTGAAGCAATTGATTCTTTATGTCTAAGAACAGGAAACAACTCAGCTTTGAGAATGAAAGCCGACATTCAGTCAGTAGTTGATAAAATTTGTCAAAGACTTGTGATTCTAAAATTTTGATTGTATTTCAAATAATGTACATATCGACAACTTTATTGATAATACATCTTCAAATTATCGACATTCCACATTTGAAGAATCGCCAACCCTTCGAGAGTTTCCAGTCGATATGCGTCCGACCTAAGAGTCTCAGATATTCTGTAAGGTCCTTTCCAGTTTGGAGATAGTTTTTCTTGATCCAAAGGTTTTGATACTTCTGCTTTTCTTAAAACCAAATTCCCTGATTGAAAGACCTTCAGCTTGACTCTTGCATTATAATACTGGACTATCCTTTACCAATATGCAACCATCCGAATTTGAGCTTGCTGCTAGAGTTCTGGAAGGAGATCTAGATCGGCTCTCCAACATTCATAGTTGCTCGATTCACAGTATTGTTCGACTTTTGTTGATGGCAATCCGATCTCGAGTGGTATCATTGTTTATATTCTATAAGCTAAATTGAAGGGGGATTCCTCTGTCGGTATGCGGGGAGTTGTCTGATACGCTCATAAGACCAGATATAGTTCTTCCATCCAGAGATCTTTGGCTTCATTTAGTCAAATCTTCAGCCTGTGCAGGATTGTTCGGTTGGTTACTTTCACTTCTCTATTTGACTGTGGATCGCCGACCGAAGTGAATTTGTGCATGATATAAAATTTTGCATAAAACTCTCTAAAATTTTGGTTGTCAAATTATCGACCATTGTCGGTGATGATGGTGTGTGGCAAACGGAATCTGTAAATGATGAATTTCTAGATAAAGTCTTCCATCTTACTTTCGGTGATTTGCACCGGGGGTTCGGCTTCTGTCCATTTGGTAAAGTAGTCGATGGCAATCACTATGAATTTTCTCTGATCAGATGCTGAGGAAAAAGGACCAAGTATGTCAATCTCCCATTGTACGAAGGGTCATGGTGCTACAATCAATGTTAGCTGACTAACCGGCTGATGTTGTTTATTCGCATATTTTTGACATGGTTCACATTTTCGAACGAGTTCAGCTGCATCTTTTTTCATGGTAGATCAATAATATCCTTGTCGCAGGACTTTATAAGCTGAAAACTTGCCACCCAAGTGATTTTCGCAAATCTCTTCATGTACTTCTCTAAGTGCATAGTTGGCATCTGTAGGTCCTAAATATTTCAGCAAGGAGAGAGAAGGATCTTTTGTATAGATGATTACTTATCATTACATATTGAGAAGCTGTCCATCGGAGTCGTTTAGCTTCTGAGAAATCTACAGGAAGGGTCCCATCAATCAGGTATTGGACGATTGGATCCATCGAGCTCGGTTCGATAGTAAGCTGCAATACTTCATCGATTTTGTCAATGCTTGACTGCTTGAGATATTCGATAAATGTTCGACCCAGCAAGTTGAAAGCAATAGTAGCCAGTCGTGAAAGTATGTCAATCCGAGCATTTTCGATTTTGGAGATGTGAAAGATCTCGAAGTGTTTCAAGCTCACCGTAACATCTTTCACAATTTAAAAGTACTTTATCATAGTAGGATCTCGAGCTTCAAATTCACCCTTGACTTGTCCAGCAATCAGTTGTAAGTTAGTGAACACTTCAAACTGTCGATCTCGAGCTCTTTGGCTATCTTCAAGTCGGTCAAAAGTGCTTCATATTCGGCTTGATTATTTGAGGTTTTAAAATTGAATCGAAGGGCGTATTCGATGACTACCCCTTCAAAATTTTTGAGTATAAGGCTGGCTCTACTACCCTGTGCATTAGATGCTCCATCAACATATAGCACCCAAGTCGACTCTAGGTTAGGATCGGGAGTCGTGTCCTCTTTTATTGTGTTGCCATCTGTGTCTTCTGACTTATTGTAAGATATGGCACATTCAACAACGAAGTCAGCTAGAACTTGTGCCTTCATGGACGGTCATGGGCGATATTGAATATCGAATTCACCAAGCTTTATTGTCCACTTTACCATCCGACCTGACATGTCAGGTCGATATAAGATCACCTTCAGTGGCTGATCTGTCAAAACTATAATTTGATGGATTTGAAAGTACGGACAAAGTCGTTGTGCTGATATAATCAGGGCGTAGATCATTTTCTCTGTCCTTGAGAATCGGACTTCGGCATTGTGAAGCACTTTGCTAGTGTAGTAGATTGGTCGATGAATTCGATTCTCATCCTCTTGGACGAGCACCAAACTAACTGCTTCTGCTGAAATATCCAAATAGAGATACAATGTCTCTCCGACCCTTAATTTTGTGAGCAAAGATGGAGAAGCCAAGTATTATTTCAAGTCTTCGAAGAATTGTCGGCATTCATCCGACCATAAGAAATCTTTCGTCTGCTGTAAAGTTTCGAAGAATGGCAAGTATCTCTCGCCCGACCTAGAAATAAATTGACTGAGCGTGGCAATCCTTCCATTGAGTTGCTGTATCTCTTTCTTTGAACTCGGATGCTTCATATCGATGATGGCTTTGATCTTTTCGGGATTAGCCTCGATCCCTCGTTGTGAAACAAGAAATCCGAGAAATTTTTCGAAGGTTACTTGAAATGCATATTTGGTCGGGTTTAATTTCATCTGATGCCGTCGAAGTGTGCTGAAAGCTTCCTCCAGATTCCGAACATGATCTGATATTTGAAGATTCTTCACCAGCATGTCGTCCATATATACTTACATGTTCTGTCCGATCTGCATCTTCAAGATCTTATTGACAAGCCGTTGATAGGTAACACCGATATTTTTCAGATCGAAAGGTATTACTTTATAGCAGTATATGCCTTTATCGATCACAAAAGTCGTGTGCTCCTCGTCTTCTGATGCCATACGGATTTGATTACATCCGACAAAGGCATCCATAAAACTCAAAACTCGGTGGTCAGAAGTCGCATCGACTAATTGGTCAATTTTTGGCAAAGAAAAGCTGTCTTTCGGATAGGCTACATTCAGATCAGTATAATCGATGCAGATCCTCCATTTTTCATTAACTTTTCTCACCATTACCACATTGGTAAGTCAGTCGGGATATGTAGCTTCTTTAATGAAGCCTGCTGCAAGGAGTTTATCGATTTCTTCATCAATGATCTTTTATCTTTCAGAAGCAAAAGATCGTTTCTTCTATCTCATCGGCTTAACATTTGGGTTGATGTTAAGTCGGTGAGTTATTATTTCTGAAAAAATTTCGGACATGTCGGTGGCCGACCAAGCAAAAATATCGACATTGACCCTGAACAATTTTATTACTTGTTGCCACTCTGAGTCGGACAACTGTGATCTAATTCGGACCATTTTCTCGGGATCTTCTTCTTTTAATGGGATGAAAACTAGTTGTTCAGCTGGTTCACCTCTCTCTTGATTTTTTTTTTGATCAATTTGTCAACAGACAAAGAGTCTTCAGGTTTGTTGTTCTGAGTGGAGATAAGAAAACAACGCCGAACGAATTGTTGATCTCCATGCATTTCTCTGACTTCATGTCTTATTGAGAATTGGACTAACAGATGGTATGTTGAAACCACTGCTTTTAGGATGTTAAGTCCGGATCGTCCGAGTATGACATTATAAGCCAAAGGTATCCGAACTACCGTGAACGTTATGAAAATAGTACTCTGTTGTGGTTCGGTCCCAGCGATTAAGAGGAGAGAGATTTCTCCTTCCACTTTGACAGCATCTCCTGTGAAATTGACCAATGGTGTTGAGACTCTTCTGAGTCGGTCATTTGGCAGTCGCATTCGGAAGAAAGTCGAATAAAATAAAATATCAATCGAGCTTTCATTATCTACAAAGATTCTTTTTACATCATAGTTTGCTATTGTTGCTGAAACAACAACAGCATCATCATGGAGAGTCTGAATTCTCCGAATATCTTCTTTCTAAAGAGTTATTACATTGTCGACTCATCATCGCTTTGCCGATTTATTTTCGAAAGTTGCCCTTCTGTCCAGTCATTCGGAGATCATGTTGATCACCCCTTCAGTCAGTTGATTATTTACAGTCTCCTCAGTTTGTAGTTGAGGTCGTCGATCAGTAGGAGGTTGAGTCGATGGATCTCTCCGATATTTGTTGAGGTAGCTTCGTCGAATCAGGACTTCTATCTCACCTTTGAGCTGAATACATTGTTCGGCATCGTGACCATGATCATAATGAAATCGACAATATTTCTTTCGATTGCGGTTCCTCGGCAACGCCTTCATCGGTGGGGAGTGTCATAGATATTCCACTCCTTCGATCCCCATGAGGATCTGCACACGAGGAGCAAAAAAAAGAGTATAGGAGTTATACCTACCATAACCTGACCTTGGACTCCATCGTCGGGGTGAAGCCCACTTATTGGATGGTGACCGACTTGATTCAGCCAGAGCTCCTTCCTTCTTTTGCTTCTTCTTCTTCTGACTTTTGCCTTCTGTCGGGTGCCGATCAGAAGCTCCTTCATCTGCGTGCATGTATTTGTATGCGCGCTCCAAAAGTTCAACATAGATCCGAGGGAGAGTTTTGTTCAAAGAATATATAAATCGAGATCCCCTCAGACCTCTTTTCATGGCCGAGATAACCATATTTTAATTGAGGTCTTTGACCTCAAGCATGGCCGCATTAAAGCGAGCCACGAAATCTTGAAGTATTTCAGTCTCTTCTTGTTTAATCGAGAAGAGACTATCAGAAGTGTGTGGCGGCCTTCGGCTGGTGCTGAAGTGAGCCACGAAAGAATGTTCTAACTATCTGAAAGAATATATGCTTTCCGATTAAAGTTCGGAGTACCAGACTCGAGCAGCTTTCTGAATAGTTACCGGAAAGCCGATCATAAGAGGGCATCGGTGGCTTCCGAAATTATCATGAAAATTTTGTAGCTCTCAAGGTGGTCGATCGAATCGGTGGATCCATCGTACAGCTCCACCTGAGGAATCTTGAAGTGAGATAGAATCAGTTGGTCCAAGATATGCCGAGAAAATGGTTAGACGGTGAGGAAGTCGTAGTCGTTGGAGGACTTCTGACCTTCTACTTGAAGCTGAGCAAGTTGATGATTGATCTCTTCAAATTTACGTTTGTAATCATCGTCGAAAAACTTCGGGGGTGGAACCTCCCGATGAGTTAGAGGAGGAAGCAAACGGTGTTCGCGGTCATTTTTCCTTCCTTGCTCGATCCAATTGAGAAGGAGGGGGACGTCGTGAATGGTGGGTGGCGTGTCGAGAGTACTACGAGTGCCGCTGCTCATCCCGATGAGAGAGCCGAGATGGTCACTCTGGTGAAGAAAATTGTGATCGTCATGGATGATGGCGGCTGTGCCTGGATGGCACCGATTGCGCAATCGATTGCTCTGCTGGTGGCTGTAGTGGCTGAGTCTGCTGCTGTTGGAGGCTTCTAACCACCTCCGTAAGAACAGTCATCTGCTGCATGAGTGCAGCGATCTGGACGTCCGTGGTGACCACAGGACGTGAGGAACTAGGCTCTGTTACTGGAAGAGGGGGAGAAATCACCTCCCGACGGGAAGAGTATCTCGCTGATCTGATTGTAGTCGAATGTTGGGCTCTAATTTTCACCATGATGAATATTGTCTTTCTTCTCCCCCTACCTGGCATACCAATCTGTTGCGGCCAACTTTCTGTCGCCTATCGTCGGAAACGAACACTTGCAAGATAATGTCCGTACTGACCGGATTTATGTCCAACGAAAATCCTCCGATGCTTAAGTTAGAGAGAAAAGTTGGTGAACAATAGATATTAATATTCAGAGTAGCAGAGTTCTGACCAGAAGTGGCTTATCAGCCTCATTTTTCTTACCCCCTTTTATAGACAAGGTTCTTGTAACCGTCGGATGTGGTCCCATATTTTATGGTGCTAAATCATTGGGCCATAATCATGTAGTAGATCATTAATTTTTTAATTATAGCATCGTGATGTGCGACCGGTAACCGTTCGTGACAGTTAAGGCATATTGAGCAGATTAGCCGACTATATGTCGGTAGTAGGCATGATCGTCAGTTGGTGGTTCTGCGGTATCGTCAGTCACCGACCATAAGTTGGTGACATTTGTTCAATTGGTTGATGAAGAGTCGGAGTCGTCAGTTCGGCCGATGCTCCGTTGAAGTTGTGCGTTCGGTCGGTCGGCTATTATCGAGTTGGAGTCGATAAGTCAGAGTCATACATTCGATCGATCGGCTATTGCCGAGTCAAGGTCATAGAGACCAAAGTCGAGGTCGGTGGGTTTACCCCAATACATCCAATTTCTTTAGAGATGATGCTGCAATAATAAAAATTATTTGTTAGGTAGATGTTGTACTAGAATTCTTTATAGAAGTTAGAGAAATGAATTTTATGTGAACTAGAAGATTTTGAACGTTCAACTAACAAGAAAATGTTTATCATAAAATTTCTTAGGTTTATTTATGGCCTCAAAAAACATTCATAGATGTTATAGATAGATATTTGATAGACTGGTTGAAGAATTTAACTTCAATCCATCCAAATCATATAAAAGATGGCGCTTTACTAATATTTATGATATACAGCTTATTAAGCTTTTTTTTTTCTTTCAGTTTTCCATCCATGTGCGGATGGGTTTGGCAGACCCCAACCAATGCATCCATAAAATTTTGGTAAAACATATAGCAAACCAATCTAAATGAAAAACTAAAAATTAAAGAAAGTGTTGGATTCAATCTAAGACATAATACCAACAGCTCCCAACAAAGCCTAAAACAAAATCAACCTCAACCAAAAAAAATAATTGAAAGATTCAAACGTTAACATTCAAAGGAAAAACAAAGTTGCAAAAACAACTATGGCGCACCATAGGAACTTGCCACAACACATACAGACCTTCTAAATAGAAATACTACAAAAGACAAACCCTCCAATGGAACAGCACAAGAGAAATCGAATGCCGATTGTTATAAGTGGGATGGACATCTTTAGTCTCACATCGGTTATGAGTCAAGAAGAAGTATAATTTATATAGATTGAAACATTCTCTCCCATACGGGGCACCTTTTAAAGGATAAAATTATAAGGCCCAACATGATATCTGACACAGGCTTAGATCAAAGCGGATAATACCTCACGTATGTGGATGCAGAGTCAATCCAACCATCTGAGTCATTCGACCTCTGGACTCTTAACCGCAACATTGATGCCAGTGGGAAAAGCCTCATACCCATACGCACATACTCCTCTTTGACTGGAGGGCTATGTTCTGGGTAAGATAGATATCTTTAGTCCCACATCGTTTATTAGTCAAGAGAAAGTATGATTTATATGGATTAAAATATTTTCTCTCACGTGAAGTATCTTTTAAAAGATAAAATCGTGTGGCTTGACAGTCAAAAATGAAATCAAAATGGATAATACCTCACATATGCGGACACGAAGTCAACCCAACCGTCTGGGCCATTAGACCCCTTGACCTTTAACCGCAACATAGACTATAAAGATCACAATGCAAAAAAAATTAACTTAAGGATCTATGAGAGGCATCTTATATTACATGATTTTGCAAAATAGAAAAATGAATCAGTTGTTCTGAATTAAGTCACTATGTGCAACATGTCTTCAACAAATTTCTAATTGAAGGCAAACTAATTTCCTTCAACTATGAAATCTTACAAACTAATAATAAATATGCTAAAAAAATATATATTCCCTAAAATGTAACCTGGATTATTTTTTGTTAATTAGATAGTGCTAATCACATAGTTATAATAAGATGCATGCAAGTACATTTGAAATACGATAGTGATTACATGTATTTGTGAATATCAGGATGGCAATTTCTAATTTTTGACCAAAATAGGGTGCATGCATGATAATCATTAGAATATACAAAGAAGTATAAATGCATTTTTACAATAATACCAAAGCAAAATACATGCTTAAGATTTTCTTTTTTGAAAAGAAGCAATACAAATTCCAGTTCAGAGGTCCATTTGCATCATAATATGACAACAATGGAGCAATTGTCAGAGTATAGATGTTGGAGCTAAATAGACACTAATAACATACAAATGACACTAAATAAGTAATGGAATATAAAGCCAAACAATGGAACAAAGATAGGCTTAAATTCACTTCCAAAAAACCTTCATTTCAACCATGAAAAATCAGAAAATATAACTTATAAATGTGCTGAAAATCAGCAACTAGAAAAATGAGTTTTCTTCTTATGATCTTCCTCCTTTCACATAAAAAATCTAATATTGGGGCTTCTCTGACCAAGCCATCCCCAATCTCTTCATCCTTTCAAAAAGGAACTCAAAGGGCACACCTTCATACCATAAACTGATGTGTTAATATTTTTCTCTCTTCTTTTTTTATAGAAATGGGTACCACACTAAAAGACTATTAGGTACACTAAGAAAATCAAAAAATTATACAGATTGTCATAAGCAAATAGATAAAGGAACCAATTAAATTAGGTCTACATTTCCAACATCCCTCTAAATAAAATTTCCAAAAGTCTTCATGTCTAACACACTCTTCAATCTTCTAAACACATCATAATTCAATGGCTTGGTGAAGATATCCATTATTTGGTCTTGAGACTTTCAATATACTAATTCCACTCTTTTCTCCTTCATATGCTCCTGCATCGGGGCTGAAAATGAATTCAATACGGATTGAATACTAGCATATCATATCCATATTTATTTTATTTAACAAATATAAATATGGATATAGATATTAATCGGCTATAAAAATTCATGTCTATATTAATTTTCAATGGATATAGATACAAATTGGATACCAAAAATATGGATATAAGACTGATAATTGAACTTTATGACCATAGAACCAAATATATTACTAAGTGAATGATAAATCAAGTTAATAGCATGTTAATGTAGTCATTTATTTTCTTTAAAAATTCATAAGTGGTATATAAAGTTAAATAAATTATAAATAAAATTGAATATTTGGATATAGATCAGATAGTTGTCTGTCCATATCCACATCCATTTTCTATAATGGATATGAATATTAGTTGGATCCTCAAATTTCTATCCATATTTGAATAAATTCAGATATAAAATTAATTCGGATGGACATTATCCAATCCCTATCCTACATAAAATAACGAGTGTCCATATACTTGCTTCTCTTATGGATCATCGGATTTTTAGCCAAAATAATTACAAACTGATTATCAATAAAAATCTTCATTGGCACTTTCTCGAACAAAATCCAAATACTTCAACAAATTTTTTAACCAAATAGCATAACGAAAGGAAGAATTTGCCACCATAAACTCCAATACACAAGTTGACAAAGTCATAATTGATTGTATTACTACTTTTTAATGTTCTTTCTCACCTCCAAGATACATTCAAGGGTGCTACTAACTAAATGTAAAACTACATTCTAAATCTCTTAAGAATCTCCTTTATATAGCCATTTTGACAAATAAAATCTTCATTTTTATTCGCACCACTTCATTGCCAAGAAAATGAACCATCTAACCAATATCCATCATTTCAAATTTTTGAATCATGCTTTTCTCTTAAATTCATTGAACAAAGTTGGATTGTTGCTAGTAAAGATCAAGTCATTAACATAATTAAAGATGTAATAAATACATTCCCATTAATAGTCACCTTTATATACAAAGCATGCTTATAAGGATATTTCTCCAAGCTGTTGTTATAAAAATACTTGTCAATTCTTGCATTCTACGTTGTCTATGTTTGTTTTAACCCATAAAGAGCCTTCCCTAACTTGGACAATTTTGTCTCTATGACCTACCTTAATATACTCCTGAAGTTGTTCCATATAAATCTCCTTTTTTAAAAAAAACTCTATTCAAAAAAGTTTATTTCACACCAAGTAGATAGATCTTCGATTTGTATTGAGTCATCCTAGAAAAGATCAATCTAATCATCTCAAATTGGGCAACATGTGCAAATAAATCACCAAAATCAATTTTGGATTATTGCTCATAACCTTTTGCTACCAACCTTAATTTGTATCTTTGAACTTCTCGTTTTTCATCTTTTTATTATTTTGTACACCCACTTCACACCATTATCATTTTGTCTTGTGGCAAACTTGTCAAAGCCAAAGTATCCTTCTTTTCAATTGTCATAATCTCTTCATCCATTGCTTTCTTTCACTTGAATTATTAGATAGCCTTATCAAAGCATAAAGGATCAAAATTCATGAAGAAATAGTACAAATTTAGATTGCCATCCTGATTCTCCAAAGCTTCACAGATTTCTCTTAAGCTTCTTGTTTTAAGTAGTTTTTTACAAGAACTTTTTTTTGATGATGAGGATGATGATGATGATTATAAAAAACGGGATCCTTGAGGATATGATTGTGGCTCATTCTCAACTTGTCTTAACATGTATTTCCTCTTCTTCAAGTTGTAGATCAATTGGAATAATCTCATTTTAGTTCCAAACCCACATGCCTTATTCTTTAAATACATCTCTTCGCATGAACACATTCTTGGTAATTGTTAAACAACTTATAGTCCATTGCTTGCCCACCATAGCCAAGAAGGATGTTCTTTTCACTCTTATCATCAAGCTTTCTCCTTTTTGCCTCCAAAATTTTAGCATAAGCAATGCATCCAAAAACTCTAAAATAAGAGGCATTTGGCTTGAAAGAGCTCTAAGCTTCTTTCAATGCCTTCAAGTGAACACTATTTGTAGGGTATCTTTCAATAAGTAAATGGCATATGCAACCACTTCAGTCTAAAATTCTTTTAAACATTTTTTCTCCTTTTAACATACTCCTTGTGATGTGCAAGATTGTCCTATTCTTTCTTTCAACAACACTACTAAGTTGGGGTATATAGAATGGAGTCACTTGACACAATCCCATAGTGGTTATAATAATTTTTAAAGAGATCGAAAGGATACTATCTACCTTTATCAAACCTTAGAACTTTTGATTGGTAACCACTCTGCTTCCCAACAAAAGCTTTATACTTATCAAAAACATCCAATGCATCAGATTTCATCTTCAAAAAATATACCTAAGTCTTCCGGCTAAAGTCATCAATGAAAGTAAGGAAGTACCGATTCTTTTCATTTGACATAGGCTTCAAAGAGCCACAAATACCAGTGTGCATAATATCCAATGATTGTGATGCTCTCCACCTCATTTATTTAGTAAATTTTGGTTTTTAATGCTTGCCAAGAGAATGCACCCATAACATACTTGATGTGGATGACTGATGAATGGCAACTCCTAATATCCAATGATTGTGATGCTCTCCACCTCATTTATTTAGTAAATTTTGATTTTTAATGCTTACCAAGAGAATGCACCCTTAACATACTTGATGTGGATGATTGATGAATGGCAACTCCTTCCCCATGTTCTATGTAGCCAAGAGCTTCAAGCCTCCAAAGTGAAGATGTCCAAATGTCAAATGCTATAACCAAGAATTTTCATACGTAATGGAGCTAAAACATTAGAGTATATTGTGCTAAGTATGCAAAAAAAAAATTATAGCTTGTAGTTTTTTTACATGACTAATTAAATTACCATGAGTATCCGATAAAGTAAGAGAATGATTTTTTTCATATTAACACTATAATTTTTCTCTAAAAGTTGACCCAAACTTTAAAGACTTCTATACAAATCTGGAACATGATGGAATCATGATTGCCATTCTTGAGCTTAACGAGAACATCACCTTTAACTTGCACTAGAATGTTGGAGTTGCCACCAAAAATAACATAGCCTTGCACACTTTCATCCAAATAAACAAATAATTCCTTCTTCCCAATCATGTGATTGTTTTCATGAGTATTAAGAAATCATGTATTGTTTTCATTCTTCTCATTCTCATTATGAGCTCACAATAAAGTAGAAGTCACCCCATCAATACTCACTTTCTCAATGATATTAGCTTTCTCAATGATATTAGCTGGTTCTCAAACTTTATTCTCTTGCGTTGTCTGAAATTCATTGCTATAATGCTCATATTTATGATAATTAAAGTATTGATCAGCACTTTTCTTATCAAAATCTTATTAATTGGAATGATGATTGAAATGGCCTCTTGACCTTTCTCCTAGAGAGAATGAGAATTGGCTCCTTCCACATCCTCCTCTATGATTAGAACTTCTTTCTTAATTGCTAAAACCTCTTTTTTGATCCCCATGAGCTCTTCCGTGGCCTCTATAACTTCATCCTCAATTCTCATATCTTCTACCCAGGCTCTTTAAGTAGTAGCAACATGGCACTCTTTTTTGACATCTTGAAAAAAGAGCCCCTTTGATTAGAGAGACTGTTTTAAAGAGATAGAATACACTTTAGTCAATCTATGCTCATGAACTTGTAACATTTCCATCAAATGATCAATTATCATGGAGCTTAAATCTTTGGCTTCTCCAGAGATTACCACCATATGATCAAAGTTTGAAATCAATGAACATAAAATTTTCTCCATCACCCTAACATCATCAATCTCCTCACTATTTCTTTTGCTTTCATTCTCAATTGACAAAACTTTTTGTAAAAGGCAATTCGAAACAAACTCTAACTCATTCATGCTAACTCCTTAAATAATTCTTTTTCCAAAATCTGAAAAATATAACTTACAAATATTCAGAAAATCAGCAACTAGAAAAATAAATTTTCTTGTAACCTTCCTCCTTTTCACATTAAAATAAATAAATAAATTCTGCTCTTGGGGCTTCTCCTACCAAGCCTTCACCACTCTCTTCTTCCTTTCAAAAATAAACTCAAAAGGCACACCTTCGTACCATAAACTCATGCTCTGATTTTCTTTCTTCTTTTTCATAAAGTAGGAGCTAAACTAAAAGACTATTAAGCACACTAAAAAATCAAAAAATTATATAGGATGCCATTAAGCAAAAAGATAAAAGAAACCCATTAAATTGGGTTTACCTTTCCAACAATGGAAACAGAAGGAATGATGAAGAAGGATCGTATGGATATTACTGGTCATATGTTCAGCATTCTTTATATCTATTTTTATAAAGATTTACGTGGGCATACAACAATGCTATAGATTCAATGACAATGTCAAATTTGGCCTGTCTCAATTTATCATGTTGAGAATAAAAGATCGAGATGTTTGTCTAGATTGTTGAAAATTGATCTACATTGTCCATGAGTAATGTTTGTAAATTTTGTTTTTTTGTTGATTTATAATGCACGTGGAATTGTCTACACTTTCATTTTCTGTTGTTTTAAGAAAAGAATGGGTTAACGCATTTACACATTTTATGATACAATAAAACAAATCTACAAGATAAATGATACACCATAACCTCGATATAATGCATCACAAATCATGTTATACGAACTCATTTGCATTATGGCCAAGTTTTCAGCTCCTTGTAATCACAAGGTGATTAGTCTTTTATCATCCTAATCTAAGTTTTCATGGATATAGTTTAGGCTAAAAGTTATGCTTGATTGATTGTCTTAGTGGCTGAATTAAAGGCACATATATTGGATTGGATTGCTTTTCAATCATCATAGATAGTGCATTCATCTAGTGGTAATTCAGTCAAATTGCTTTTATGTGACATAATGTGCTATCATGATGTTTGATATGGATCTCATTTAGCTGGTCATAATGGTCATAGATGGAGATGATGCTAAATAAGTAATTCACTACTTAATACATGTCAAAATTAAGATAAAAATTTAATCAGATATAATAATATAGAAATGAGTGTGAACTAATGTGCTATCACGATGCTTGATGTGGATCTCATTTAGCTGATCATAATGGTCATAGGTGGAGATAATGCAAAGTAAATAATTCACCACTTAGTTCATGCCAAAATTAAGATAAAAATTTAATCAGATATAATAATATAGAAATGAGTGTGAATTGTTCTATTTACATACATAAATGTATGTATGCTTGCATGTAAGGAATGAATATCTACGAGAGAGAGAGAGAGAGAGAGAGAGAGAGAGAGAGAGAGAGAGAGAGAAGGAAAACTTGGAGGTTTTGAGGCACGCGTGAATGCTTTTTTTTTTTCTTTTTGCTTTTGTGACTACTCGGACACCTAAATAAGAGATGAGTTTATCATCTGGAAACACTTGTTCAGCAAGTCTAGTAATACCTGCTGTGCTGATAAGCCTGGATCAATAGTAATACATCACCATACGCCAACCATTGCATACAAGACACAAAAGAGGAGGGAGGGAAGGGGATGCCTCTTGTTGGACTCACGATAAAAGATATATCTAAAGTTTATTCACCCACATAAACAAGATATCAACCATACATGTCTTCATATAAAGGCAGCCATGAACAGACCATCCAAGGACTATATAGAGTAAGAATTGACTTCAACTCAAAGATAGGCAACTAATTCTAAGCTATTTGAAATATGTGGAAGTTCTCTGAGGCTAACTTTTGATAAGATATTGCTATAATATAATATAATATTCCAACACTGGCTAGGCAATGTACCTGGACTTAGACTCTTCGTCGATGTTAACTATCTTCAATAATAATTGATCATCGCAATTGCTTTTGCTTCCATTTGAATTTATTTTTACCACAGCTAGTAGATTCAGTAACTACAAACACATCTTTTTGTTTAGGCAATTCCCTTTTACTCATTGTCGTTGTTTATAGGATATAGAGCTAGAGAGTTCTAAGAATTTTGCAGCGTACATTAATAAAGCATTACTTCTTTATTAAGAAAGACACAAAAAAATCGTTGAACACTCTGTTAGTTCCACAGTTGCCAAATTTCTAAGAAGCTATAGTTCTCCATACCGCCCTATACCGGACGATACAGAATGTACTATACCATATTGGTATACCAAACTACCCCATATCAACATAGCCATATCATACCATACCACATACCGACTATAGTAGGATTTTATCGGTATGGGATCCGATATTGAAATAGCAAATCTTGTACCAAACTATATCAAAAGCAAGTTCTAGCAGTCAAAAAGCTTAAAGAAATATTTTCCATTCCATTTATTAGTCATATAATATATTTTCATACAATCATGACTGGGCTGTAGACATGCTGATGCAATTTCTATGTTTTTTTTCTCTTGAGGGATTAATGGTGCAAAGTACCAAAAAAATGTTATTAAAAATCCGGAGAAACAATTGCTGCTCAAAATCAAGAAATCAGAGCAAGGTGATAATGATGATGATGGACAATAATAGCAGTAGTAACAATAACAACTACAACATTAACAATATAAGATTCATATAATATTATGTATCTAGCACAACCACATTAACATGACCACACCAAATTGCAAAGTGAAAATGGCACTAATTGAGAAAACCTTGAATTCTTTTTTTAGTTTTTGAGAAACAAAAACATTTCGGTCTCTAAGTTTATAGCTGATCCTACTCCCCTTTGCATCTCACATGCTAAACTAAAAAAAGTTCTGAATCGTAGTGGCTTACTCTCACTTCACAAAAAGTAGAAACGGAGCTAACAGGACTAATTGGAAATCTCGAAACGGAACTAATAAGGTTAGATTGGGTGTTGAATCACTATTTCATGAATAAATATGTCAATCAGCTACATTTAAACAAGTGGCTCTTTGACAACTGATTAATTAGAAATATTTAGAGAAATTCACTCTATGTTAAATTACGTTATCGCACACTTTCCCTTGATTCAGCGAATCCAAAACTCAGGCCTCTTCGTTGTATTCCCTTGGCTTTTGAAACCACTACCAGGGGGGTCCTTAATTGCCTTTGTTCTAGCTAGCACTGCAGGATCAACAGATCAGCCCTCTGGTCTCCATGACTGAATGCAATAAACTAGCGCTCGAGCAAGTTCAGGAGAGAAGTTACAAGGTTGCTCAATGTTCAAAGGGTTCTTCAGAGCCTATATTGCGAGGGAGGGGGGTGGGGTGGGGTGGGTTGTGGACGCGAAGAAGAAGAATTCCTAAATAAGTTAAAAGAATTACTGTTTATCGCATACAAGGCAAGTGTTGAGCCTCAGTTTCAAAGCTGGTTTCACAGCCTAATCTTCCGATAGCCCAGTGCGAGTTTTAAAGTTTTGTTTTTTAAGTGTATAAACAATAACTTATTTCCAGACCACGCTGAGCTGTTTGACAAATGTTCATAAAAACTTATACCTAGAACTAGAACACGCTGAGCTGTTTATCCGTCCATAGACAGGTGAGCTTAAGCCAAATACTTTGACTACAAAATGGGCGCTATGGCCCTCCTCCTATTTCCTATTGCAAGTAAAAGAGGAAACATTAATAAGAAGAGAGAAATTACCAAAAAAAAAAGGAGAGAAATTTATGTTTATAGTCTAAGAACACCAGGGTAATCATCTATAGGTCAATAAACAAGAAGAAAGAAGTTTATTCTATTGCATAGGAACGCTGAGGTAAGCAGCTCATAAATATATAGCTATAAAATCAACAAACGCCAATAGATGAGTTATTTGGCCAGATACAGCTTTAGATGCCCAAACCTTTCAGGATTTTTTTTTTTTCCTTTTTTTCCTCATACTTTTGCTTTTTTTCCTCCTGGAATTTTGACTAGCACTCTACTGAGCGAGTGTAGGAGGCCTAAAGAGTCATTCCGGAATCAAGTCTAGAGGTAGAAACCGTGCAAGAGGGTAAACGAAGGCCTACTAAGTGCATTATTGTTCCATCATGAAGCTACGCCCGAGTCGTCAACAAAAATCCAGGACTGTGAGAGTGTCTACTTGACTATATATGATAAATTGCATTGCAATATTGCTTAATGAAAATAATTAGGCAGTTTCAGAACTGTATCTTAGACCAAAAAAAGAAAAAAGAAAGAAAGAAAGAAAGAAAAAGATAAATTAGTTTGCATGCTTGCTTCACATATATATTGAAGAGAGCGTTTTTAGCACCAATGTTGGGTGTATCCAAAAGAGTGACTGCAGATTCGGATAATGGCAACCTCCT
The DNA here is from genome assembly GCF_000442705.2 of Elaeis guineensis. Lineage (NCBI taxonomy): Eukaryota > Viridiplantae > Streptophyta > Magnoliopsida > Arecales > Arecaceae > Elaeis > Elaeis guineensis. The sequence continues at coordinate 1,793,563 of NC_026002.2, forward strand.
TATTGAGATTTTGGCTCTATGAGATGACTAAAGCACGAAACAAAGCACAACTAAGAACCTTAAAAATTCTCAGAAAGCAAGCACTGAAATATCTAGAGTATAAAGGCCACTAAGAACTTTTCTACTATTTTCCCTTTTTTTACCATCTTCGGTCTTAGCTATTAGCTGAAAAACAAGGTTAAATTCTTAAATATTCTCCTTTCCTGCTGTTTGTATACACTAGGTCAACTTAATCCATGGCAAATCTCTACCAAAACATTTAATATTTTTGAGGAAATACCTCTAACCAGTCTGCAACTGCTTTTGCCTTTGTTAAAATCTAATCCATCCATATCCCAGTGTGTTGATTTAGTTGACTCAGTAACCTGCAATCATCTTCTAGATGATTCCCTTTGCTCATTGATGATATGTTTTTTAGCCTTGGTGAATGATCTCAAACAAGGATAAGTCAGTATACCATCACGACCTTTTAGGTGCATAAGCATTACCTATTAAGGATACATAAAAAATAAATAGGAAAAAAAAAAGGTACATAAAAAATAAATCAAAAAAAAAAATTGTGTATGTGTCGGTAATGGAAATAACCACGTATAACTCTAGGAACAAGAGTAACATAATGACTTCTCTTTATGTCATGTTTGAATGATAACCCATCATTCGCCCAAAAAGAAATTACATGTGATCTTGCAAATGTCTGAGAGGACACAAAAGCTGTTAAATCCAAAAATTAGGTGTCCGCGAGGGGAGGGAGCATAATGAAATATAACCATAAAAGAAATTAAAATGATTATACTTGGAGATAAATTAGCGCAAAAATTTACATCCATATTTTGACTAACAATAGTTGATAAACGCATGCAGTTCTTCATAAGTAGATCCAAATTCTCCGTAAAAATAAAAGAAGCACTCCATCTTTTCTTTCCCCTCAATAAGTTGAAGTCCATCTCGATAGAAAATATGAAGTGAACTTGTGGATCGAAGATTAGAACTAAACTATAGTAGTCGATTTTTCCCCCAACAAACAATTTATGGTGGCTGATGATGCTTAGAATCAGATGAAAATATTCTAAGGCATAATCTCATCATCTTGTGCGAGCAACATACCTAAATGGAGAGGAAATTAAAAGAGATGCGAAGTCAAAACCGGAGCTTGATCGCGAGAAGGAATCCTTTGCCTCGGTGCTGGATAATGGTAAAGTGAATGGTCTTCCAGAAACCACACGGTATGAATAAGTTTCCTCTTCCATAGAAACTATTTGCTGACAGGAACTATTTGTCTTCTGTTTTTCAAATCAAATCTTTGTACTGATGAAGCAGAGCTAATATGGTAGATAAGTTTTTTTACGGATGCTATGGCAAACCTCTTCTACCAATTTTGTCTGAAGTACATGGGTGTTCAACCGGCTGCATAGGATCTCATAAAAGTTGTCTTTATATAAAAGTTGTCAAATTCCCAATAATAAGGAAAAGCTACAACAATTATAGAAAATCATATGATGGCAATATAGAATCATATAATGACGATAAGGGAGGTAAACGCAGCCATGATAGAAAGATAACCGCAGCCATAAATAGGAAAATAATCGCATTTATTTCAACCATAGTTATCTTCCAGGAATGGGACATCATGTTTGGAAGGCAATTAAGCTTATTTCCAGCAATATTATCCTTTTAAAAATGAGTAGTAATATCATAATGATTGCCTCCTATGACAACTTGACAATGTCTAGGCATGTGTTGACCAAGCATTGATTACGAACGCATCACAACTATACTACTACCCATCCTTAAGTGAATGGGGTACAGGCCGCGCATTAAGCTTAGACTTCAGATTGGAAAAATGATGAGAGGAGAGATTTTAGTTAGTATATGAGCAATGTACTCTTGAAAAGAAATGAATCATACATGCTGTTGATTGCAAGCTATCCTTTGCAAATAAAATAAAATTCAATTTTAATATGTTTAGTATGGATGTGAAAAATCGAATTGGTTGTCAAATAAATTGCTCTTAAATTGTCACACTAAAGTATAAGAGGAGAGGGAGGAAATACATCCAACTCAGATAACCACTGTTCTAATCAACGGTGGTGCAGTGTTGCTATCAGTTTCTCAAATTAGAAGTCAACAAGATCATGAGTATAAACCCAATCGGGCTAGATTAGATCCTAGCCATGTTGAATATATAATCATGAAAATAATTTCTGTAAGTACCTAGGTCAAATTTTAAAACTCATATTTAACATGTGACATGTTCAAAATAATTCATTTCTAAAAACATCAAATATATATTTAATTATTATATCATTTTTAGAAATAAAATATAACATACTCGACGATTTAATCAAAAGGTGTAGAATTAGAAAAATTACTTCGTCAAGCAATATAGACTTACACTTTGTCCAAAATTCCTGAGAAGTCATGCTAAAGGTTAAGTCACTTACCTTACAAATGTCAAAGATGCAGATAATCTAATCAGGTCGTACAGATACTTTGAGTCCAAACAATCCAAGCCGCATATATATGTGTCCACTCAACGGCATGCTAATATTTCAAAATAACTTCTAAAATTCCTAAATATCTCAATTTCTACTTTACCACCAATATAACAAGGAGAATGGGTTACTAACGTTACCCTGTTTCTATCACATAGCGGGAGAGCAAGTGGTGGCATGGTGAATCCCCTCTGGGTCTAACTCAAAGAGAGAGAAAGTGAGAGGAATGTAAGAGGAGGTGTGTGAGAATCAAAGAGTGCGTATGTGGACGGGAGTATGAGTGCGTGAGTGTGGGTGGATGCAAGAGAATGAGAGAGAGGTGGAGGCAATGGGAAAGAGGAGAGAGAATGGGAGGCAGTCGGTGTCACAAGTGATAAATGCTTACCGGCCCCCCTTTCCGCCTCTTCTTCAATTTTTTTCTTCAATGCGATGGACATATGTGATAAAAGACGCGTTTGGTTTACAGAAAGTAGAGGACAGAAAGTGGTCAACGAAAAATGAAAAAAATCTCCGTTATCTGATGGAGCTTTCAAATGGCAGAGATTGGATAAAAGCATTCCCATAGAATACAATTCCTATAGGTCCTTTGAATCCATCCATCACATAATATGGAGCTCAATTGGAAAAAGAATAATGAAAAACAATCAATTCTTTAAAAATAAAAATCAAACTAAAAAATTTATAAAAAAGCATTTCTCCAAATCTAAAAGTATGATTGGCTATTTATGTAAAATATCCAGTATAATTTTCATATAGCATGATCCCATTATAACAGACATCATGACTGTTTATTAATTAGTACAGTACCATTTTTCAAAGTAAAGTTTGGTTTTTTTTTTTATATATTACATATAACATGTTAGTTCAAAAATTAACAACTTATTTTATAATAGCTTCATAATGCAAAACACCATTTTTAATTACTAATCCAGCGTACTTTTGTCTTCAATGTAACAGCCGAAAACGTCCTTCATTAAAACCTATACCTTACCTACGTAAAATCAGGTTAGACGACTGATCATAAGAGAATGTCAGAAGTTACACTATCACATAACAGTACTACATCGTAAAACCTTCAAAGAATATCATGATCGAAATATAGATATATAATCCTGGTCGAGATAAGCAAATCGCCTCCCAGATCCTGTGCATGGTGACCCTTCGCCTGGTTCCAGCGGTCCACGAGAACCCCGAACGCCCCGTTAATGGCCAGCCCTATCGGCCTCAGCCGCTGTTTTGACACCAGAGTTTCCTGCTATCCCACCTCGTCCGTACAAAAATAATCCTCCTCGGTCCCCGTTATATAAACTTTATGCCAAGTTGATCCGTACAGTAAAGCTTTAAAATGCATATTATATTACGAAAACAGTATAATATATATAGAGAGAAGCTTGAAGTGACCCCAAAAAAAACAGAAGAGAGGAAGGGGTGGCGGGGGGGGGGGGGGGGGGGGAGAGAGAGGCTTACTTGCCCCTCTTCATATGATATGCAAGTTAATTAAGAGGTAAGCATCGACAGCACGTACAGCCTCGCCATTTGATATGTGACATGATTTGACAGTAGCCACGTCCGCGGTTGTACAGTGGTTACTTGCCGGCCTAATAGGTTTTGTTAGATCCCGCGAAGAACCGGGGGGGGTTATGGAGCGCTGTAATCTTTGAGGTGACAAGACTTTTTTTTTTTTTTGATGAAGACGTGACAAGGCATCACTCCCAACTAGCCGACCTGTGGATACGTTGTCTTCTTCTTCTTCCCGCTCTCATAGGTACGCATATTTCAAAACAGTACTGCAAGGGGAAAGCAAAAGGTGGGCAGTAGCACGGCTAAATCTTGATATCATGTACTCTAAAATCTATTTTATCATGATCTGACCAATTAAAAATATTATTTTTATTCGCTAATGCTATCCGAACAAATCCAATACTGGTACGTTCTTGTACCAGTTGAAGTGTAGCCAACAGGGCGTGAAAACATATAAACAATTATCATGTTACTATTTTGGGTGATATTAAGAAGTGCAAAGTTCTCAAGTATGGGTGGATATGGTCTCTTTCTGCAGCCTTATTATTATGTTTTTTGGTACTATATAAGCAAAATTGATGTGAGATCTTTGTTGAACTCTTCCACCTTTTTTAATCGTTTTTAAATTTAACCTTTATTTGTCCGTATTTCAATTAATTATTTTCTTACTAAAGATATATCCCTTTTCGTTCTTTTGAAGCTTGGTTTGCGGGCAAAGTAAGCATTAGGGCCACTCATGGACCAACTCAAACTAAGTGTGTCAGTCAAAACTTTCATGTCACTCGTGCCAAAGCAAGTATACTAAGAATTCAAGGTTTAAATAATGTGCTATGTGCATGTTAACAGACCCCAGAAAACCTATTGTTGATTGTTATATAACAGTTATGATGACCATTATATATCTCAAAAATGTATTTGAGATTTTATATTAAGATAATATTATTATAATGATTATTATAATCATACTATTGTGAAAAATATTGAACAATTAATGGCATTATCTTTTCTTCACTTTTTATTCAGCAAAAAATATTTCCCACACCATAAAGTCACTTTTAGAGAGAATTTTGATGCAAACCTTTCAATTTTAAAAAATAATATTTTATCTGGAGAAAAGAATAGTTAAAAGTCGTTGGTGGATGTGTGGCCAGGACACCACCTCCGAAGATCTTTTTGATACCGGACGATGCAGCAGGAAGAAAAAACAAATAAAACAGAAAATAATAAAATATGTGGATCAGCCAAAAAAAGAGCTTACCTCCACAGAGCATGCAACTTCACTATGAGAAAAAAAAATATTACAAGAGGAGATCTCACCCTCAAACCTCGTACATCTAATTTCTCCCTCATAGAAAGTTCTCCCTCACAAAAACTCTCTCTCTAGGAAGACATCCCTGAAGCCCTGAAGCGACCGCTGTCCGCCGTCCAGGAGTCCTACTCCTTCTCCTCTCAGCATCCTCGCATCTCCCTCTCCATGGGTTCTCTTCTATTTTCTATTGAAGAAAACCGCATGCCACACCACAGGTTCTATTCCCAGATCAGGCCTTTTTAAAGGCTTAAAACCGAATAAAGCCAAGATTAAGATTCTGAATGAGGCCCAAAGAACTCCCTTGAGCGGTCGGATCAACACCAGCAGTGCCCAAGACCGTCGGATCGCTACACGATCCACAGAAACACTCGTAAACTGTGAGAATCGCGTGTGAAATGCAGTGCGATCTACAGTGAACCATAAGAAATCGAAGAAAAACACCCCCTCGGTTCACAGGCCAGCCCGTGCACCACCTGATCCACGATGGATCGGGCTACGCGCTCCCACGTGGGCTCGCGTGGGCCTGGGCCATTCCTGCACACGCACGCCTAGGCCTGGGCCGTGCCTCGCGTGCTGGCGCCTGGGCCTGGGCCTCGCACTGCACGCTCAGACCGCGCGCTGCTGCTGGGCCGCATCCTGTGTGCCCGGGCCTGGGCCGCGTGCTGCCGAGCATGGCCGCGCCGCTGTCGCTCCGTCGGCCACCGCCGATCCTCCATCATTTCAAACTTCGTGCCAGCTTCGATCGAGCGTATCTCGACCATCCAGACTCCGTTTGAGGTGATCTTGAGCTCGTTGGACTTCATTTTTTATCGCAGACCTCACTGTGAGCTCAATATGGATCGAATCTTGAGGCATCAAATCTTAACGATCTCTATCTCGACTCGATATTTGACCTTCTCCTAAATCTGAGAGCTTTTGGATCTCCTCGCCCCCATGTCTTGGGACAATCACCTGCTGATCATGGATGGACAAACATGAGAGTCGAGCCAAGCCGTTCGATCCCATCTCCATCGTATACTGTGCTCCTCCTGACCTGAGACCTGCTTGGGGCATCATCCGACGGTAATAGGAATCTCACCTTGCGATATCACTTTTCATCCTTCCGAATCTCGCATCTCATGTCTGATCCACCTTCATCTGGAGCTCCACCTTGCTCTGAACTCCTCCTGACTCTTGAAGCTCCACCTCGCACTGGGCTCTCCATCAAATAATAATGTCCTCTCATCTTCTTCTCCTTCAGAACAATCCTATCACCGCGAATCAGTTACCGTCCTGTAGCCTCTCGAATCCAGTCTGCTCAGTGAGATAAGATTCCATCTGAAATCGAATATATATCAGACCTCTCTCAATCTCCTCACTGTACCATCATGTGTCCTCCAGCCAACCATTCTGATGCCTCTGATCGTACAGCTTGATCCATTCGGCAGATAAACAGAGCCCTCATTGTTCTCTATGGAGTCGAACAGCTCCTCTCTGCAACATACATGATAAGTGCATGCAGAATCTAAAATTCACTATTGGAAAGAAGTATATACCTCGTCAGATATCTCCAGGACATCTTTTTCTAAATCGTTACTGACCGTCGCTACAGTAGCCATTGTCCGATCTCTAAGTTGAGAGCAATCTCTGGCTAGATGTCCCAACTCGTCACATCGGTAATATCTGATTTTGCTCAAGTTTCTGATCTTAGACTTGGACCATCCTCATCGCGATCTCCTGTCGCTCCGTCTACTACCTCCTGCTCCTCTAGAAACTATCAAAGTTAAGCTACCACCACCTGAGCTCGAAGCTAGGTTCTTCCTCCTAAGAATCTCATTCTGGAGAATCATCGTGGTGACCTCATCCATCTTAATAATGCTCTTCCCCACTAGAAGAGCAGTCACCAAAGACTCATATGAAGGTGGAAGCGATGCTAGCAAAATCAGTGTCCTAGTCTTCTCCTCAACATTCGTGCCAACACTGAGGAGGTCGGTGAGGATCTTCTGAAAGTGGCTGAGATGCTCCTGCACGTTGTCCCTCAGTCATTCGCAGTTGGTAGAACTGCCTCCAAAGGAAGAGAGTGTTAGTGAGAGATTTAGCTATGTACAACTCCTCGAGTTTCGACCACAGCATCATCGAAAAAATCTCGCCAAGCATATGGATCACCACCTCATCCGCTAGGTAAATGCGGATGATACTCATCACTTGCATCTGGAGCCATCTTCAATCCTGCACCTCCATGGTAGTCGGCTTCTCCTCGCATAAGAAAGTATCGATCAACCCTTGCTGGATGAGCACGTCCTTCACCCTTGCCTACCACAAGGAGAAATTGCTCTTTCTATCAAACTTGTTGATCTTCATCTTGATTAATCATGTCTTCTCCATCTTCAGTCTTGTTTACCATCACTGCAATTTGCATCCTGGTACCGCCTCTCTCTGATACTGTTTGTTGGTGGATGTCTGGCCAAGACACCACCTCTCAAGATCTTTTCGATACCGCGTGATGCAGCAGGAACAAAGAAGAAATAAAATAGAAAACAATCAAATACGTGGATCAGCCAAAAAAAAGCTCGCCTCCACGGGGCATGCAAACTTCACTATTACAAAAAATATTACAAAAGGAGATCTCACCTTCAACCCTCGTACATCCAATTTCTCCCTCACAAAAGCTTTCTCTCTAGGAAGATCCCCCTGAACCCCTGAAGCGACCACAGTCCGCTGTCCAGGAGCCGTGCTCCTTCTCTCAGCGTCCTCGCATCTCCCTCTCCATGGGTTATCTTCTATTTTCTGCTGAAGAAAACTGCGTGCCACACCACGGATTCTGTTCCCAGATCAGGCCTTTTTAAAGGCTTAAAACCTAATAAGAATAGGATTATGATTCCTAAAGAGGCCCAAAGAACTCCCTTAAGCCGTTGGATCAACACCAGTAGCATCCAAGATCGTCGAATCGTGACACGGTCTACAGAAACACTCGTGGACCGTGAGAATCACATGTGAAACGCTGCGCAGTCCATGATGAACCATGAGAAATCGAGAAGAAATGCCCCCTCGATCCACAGGCACGCCCGTGCACCACCCGATCTACGATGGACCGAGCTATGGGCTCCCGTGTGGGCTCCCATGGGCCTGGGCCGCGAGCTGTGTGTTGGGCCGGGCTCTGTGCGTTGCTACTGGGCCGCGCCCTAACATCGGGCCGTGCGCTGCCGAGCACGGCCACGCCACCGCCGGCGCACCGTCGGTCCTCCACTGCTTCGGACTTCATGCCAACTTCGATCGAGCATATCTCGACCATCCAGACACCATTTGAGATAATTTTGGACTCGTTGGACTCCATTTTTCACTGCGGACCTCGCTGTGGGCTCAATATGAACCGAATCTCGAGACATCAAATTCTAACAAAAGTAACAGCCATTATCTGCATTATAATGAACTATTATAGTGCTAAATAATATACTAAAATAGCTATCTTATTTTTAACCTATCGGCACATGCAATAGAATGAGAGGTGCCGTATTATGATGCTTGTTATATTGTAAGATATAATGCTGTTATTTAAAGCGTTGTAGCATTTTATACTATTGGTGCTTGCTTCCTATAAAAACTACTCAAAATTCACTATTGAAATCCTCAGAAAGATTCCCTTTGGGATGCTTGAACAAGACAATTTTCGACAATAACTTAAGAAGTTGTTTGTGACAACATTAAAAAAAAAATTCACTTGCCATTGTTGTCGTCTTTATTTGCATCCACGTCTGGCAACTATAATTCAAAGATTTAGCGAAGACATAGAATGTCATAATTATTCATTAATATCGGTTTGTAGAATATGAAAGTTGCTTTGTTAAGTTTGTGTTTGTTTAAAGAAGGGTTTCTAACTAGTTTTTGGTGGCAATTCTTTCAAAATTTGTTTGCTTTTTATCATCTTTATTTACATCAATGGGCTAGTGTACTGGCAACAATATTTTAAAGGTTAAGAACAGACTATAATGGCATATTCATCAAAAAAGAAAAGATCTTCAATGTGTTGGAAATATGGTGGTGAATGAGGTGCGAAACAAGGATTGATTAATTCAAAACACGTAAGTCTTGATGCATGTAGCCTGTAACTCGTCTCCACTCAAGATTTGAGTTTGTTAGTTGATGGTTCACCGGGATATCATAAAGCTTTTTAGGGTTTGCAAGGAGCAACCTTCCCTGTACGTAGAAATAACTTTCTCCTCTACTAACTTTTCAGAAGTAATTAATTGCACCAATTTAACCACCCAAATATGGCGTTTTGTCTGAATGACCAGCGGTTAATTATAACTCCTCTACATGTCATATGGAATTTAATCAATTGAATGTCAGTCAATCTCATCATGTTCTTGACATTTTAACATAGTTGCTGGATGACTGGTAAAATTTTGAATGTAAATAGCATCCCCTGTGGCTTAATGGAAATGAATAAAAAAGATAATTTTACTAAGATGGATGATTACAAGTCGATCCATGATCGATCATTTATAATAAACAATAAGGATAGGTAACCATTTATGGTCGTTCAATATAAGTAAATCTATCGACCAAATTTATCAACTATGATATTTGCCACATGATCGGTCATTTATAATAAACAATAAGGATAGGCAACCATTTATGGTCGGTCAATATAAGTAAGTCTATCGACCAAATGTATCAACTATGATATTGGTCAATTGGAGAACTAAATTGTATTTAGGGACCAAAACTTGCATAATGTTTGCCAACCTCTTAATTCTTAGTGCATGTGCTCCCAACATTCAATTTGGATAGAGATTAACAGCACCAACAACTATTTTATAGGGTTAATTGTTATGATATGCACCCTTAGTTTTGGTCCACTTGAAAATTAAGCATTTGAACCAATAATCATCCTTTAATCCATTGGCTTTTTTTTTTTATTTACCATTTAATTTTGCCTTGGTCAATTGGCCATTTCTGATTGAATATCATTTTGTGGATCCAGTTGATTAGTCATTTTTGATTGATTGGCCTTTTTATACCTTGATTGACCGATTATTATTGGTCAATTGACCTTTCTTGCTCTTGGTTGATCAACCAATATTGATTGATTTCTCTCTTTTGAATCGATCATATATCCTAAATAACCAAGCCTCTCGGGCAAAGGATTATAGGACAAATATCTATGTGGTCAATCTCTAAGGATCAACTATATGATTTAAATAAGTATGTCCCTGGGTTTTGGATGAGAGGATAAATATCAGTGGGATCGATCTTCATATTATTTGACCATGCATGTGCCTTGACTAATTATGCATCTTGAGTTTTGAGTTAGACGTACATATTCATATGGCTGGCCCCTCAAGCATATGGTTTGGAAAAATATGCCTCTGAGTTCTAAGATAGAGAGGACATTTTGATAGCATCAATTAATCTGGCCAGTCTCAAGCAATTGGCCATATATAAAATAGTCATTCTCCCAATTCATGCAAGATATGAGGTAAGTAACCTTGTATTGCCTAACAAGTAATATTCTGCAATATAAGATAATAAACTCACAATATTCCGCACTCTATTTAGATCTGTTCAATTCTTTTAATGGTTGAATGATATAAATATATACCAAATAATCATATTTAGCCTAATGTAAGCACCAAGTGACTTCTTGAAGTGGAGTAGTACTTGCATGCTTAAACAAAATAAATTATTAGCGGCATTTTTAACTACTTCTATAAGCCAAAAAAATGGCACAAATGCCTATTATATCTTTTTGTTCGTTTTTTCTTGTGTACCATCTTAAGAAGGTATCAACAATTCATTACTAATAATTCTTTTAGTAGTGGAATGACATAAATTTAAACCAAATAATCATACTCAACATAATATAAGCACCACATCATTTTTTGAAGTGGAATAGTATTTGCATGCTTAAACAAAAATAGTTATCAACAGCATTTTTAGCTATTGCTATAAACAAAAAAAGAATATCACAAATACCTTTTTTGTCATTTCTGTAGCATTTTCCTGTGTACCATCTTAAGATGGTATTGACAATTAATTGCCATATTTTCAAAAAACACCAATAAAAATATCTTTATATATATATATATATATATATATATATATATATATATATATATATATATATATATATATATATATGGAAGTGCCCTTAAAATTTTAATCTCAATATTTTATTCAAATATTTAGCTACAATTATATATCGATAATAAATCATGATATTCAATAAAAAAATCACAAAATAAACCATATAACCTATAATTCAAATCAAAAGAGGATTCAAACTAATAATCCTTAGTTTAATTGACAAGCTCTTAACCACTAGACCACAACATGTATCATTATATTAAAAAAATTAAAGTAATTATAACCCCTATGATTATGGGCAAATTATGCAGACATCTAATAGTTTGAAAAACCTACACTTACCCCCTGAGATTTATTTTTATCCAATACTTCAACCCGATGGTAGTCAAACTGTTAATATTAAATGAAAATCAAATGCTGTGCCAGAAAAATTTTAAAATAACTAAAATAAGGTTAAGTGGCAGAATATTCATCTAAGGATATAAAAAATATATATATGTATCCTCCTACCCACTCAAGGGCATTTTTGACTTTTTCACATGAGATAAATGGTTTCACTATATTGTTAATTTAATCAGGTATGGTTTTATAAATTATTGGGTGCAAGTATAATAAATGAAAATCTCAAGAGCATTTTTAGAATTTATTCAAGAATTTATTCAACTTATTCTCATATGTTCAAGTCATTAAATAATTATTTGATGTACATTATGATATTTCATTCTCCAATTATTATTTGTATAAAAATCCTTTTTCTCCTTCTAAAATGAAAAATGAACTTAAAGATTTATTATTAAAAAATATTTAAAATTAACTTTTATGACCCATATTCATAAATAATTTTTCTTACAAGCTCTCTGAGAATATATAATTCATGATTACTTTTATTTATGCTATAATAAAAAAATAATAATGATATTTGATGCAAAAGATATTAATATGCTTATATTATATTTTTATCTTAAATATTTTAATTTTTAATAATTTAACACAAGTCCAATCAAACTAGTGACCTATATAATGCTGAAAATATATACTAACTTGTTGCAGATATCTTCATCACAAAGGTTTAATCATGCGAAATGCAATAACCATCACCATGCATATAACATATTTCATAGCCTTGGGGTTCACCAAACTTAAGCTCTATATAAAATTAACAATATAAGGTTTAACTACAATCTCCCCATAAATTATGATATTATTTATTCATATATCATTTAAATACCATAATAACAATTCTAGTTCTCAGCATGTCAAGTTATATGTGTAGAATATAAGTTTATAAAGACATTTATAGTAAAGTACCACTAACTAAAAAGTTGGAAGATATAGCATCAATTATACTACAATGCAGAAAAAAAAAGAATTTTAATAGTATAAAATAAAAATGCCACATATTATTTGCTACCAAAAGCCATTTTTGTTATAGTATTATCTAACTGATCTGCTTCTTGGAAGTAGAAAGAAAAAATATCTATACATTTTTAAGTTCCTTTCATGGTCAATCAAGATCTAGATCGAATGGAGGATGCCCGAGTTCCTTTACATGCCTGGATCAAGAGGACCTAAAATTTTCTGAGTGATGTAACAAAAAGAAAAGTAAAGGAGGCATCAAAGAGACAAACTAGATCAAAAAAAAGGAGTGGATCAACTTTCGTTCAATCTAAAATCATATGATATTGATACATCTAACACATATAATTAAGAAAAAGCGAGATAGAATATTTGAAGATGCCAAGAAATACTCATGCAGGATGCTTAAGGCAGTGTTTTCAGCAACGACTACCTTTTCTTGATGGTTTCCTGTCTCGATAACTCCCTCCTTGTTAGTTGCTGGCAGTTTTGTATAGGATTAACTCCCTCTTCTACTAATAACTTTCCACAAGTAGTTGATTCTAGCAATTGAACACCCAAATATAACCTTTTTTTCTGAATGACAAGTTGCTAATTGTCGTTACACCACGTGTTATAATTGAATGTGATCGATCTAATGTTCTTTACCTTTTACCATAGGTGATTGATGACTGCTTAAATTATGGGTGTAAAGAACCAACATTAGCATGTTATCCTATTTATAGCATCTCAAGGGTTGTAACAAAAAGGAAGAAACAAAACCACAGAAGGGTGTCTCAGCAATGAAGCAATGTAAGAAAGCAAATGTAACAAACAATACGGAGTTTGGAGGCTTACCTTAGATTGCAACTCGCTTTACAAGCCCATGTCACCAAGTTGCCACTCCTTGTTGAAGTTTGCCAAAGCCCGTCATCATCGAAGAAGCTTATCGTCATCAATCAAAAAAGAAGCTACAAGAGACATCTCCTAAGTCTACATGTCAAAATCTTGGGCATCAGATAGAGTCCTAAGAGAGGGCAAGGAGAACAGGAGAGGGCGGTGTGTAATCTTAAACGATCAGCTCTTTTGTAAATATCCTTCTTTTCTCAATAAAGATGGGTGGCGGATCTATTGCAGCCTCCCCTACTCATACAAAAAAAAAAGAACAGGAGAGGGAAGTGCTTGAGATGAGAAGAGCTCTTGATGCCTTAAGAGTGTAACCGGGACAATTTTTTAGAGCACGTAGCTATTCATAGCGATGGCATCCTACCTTACCCAACGTGGGACTCAAAACATGTGTCGACTACAATGCTTCCATTATCTTCCAGTTGGCCTTTAGAACTTTCCCAGCAATCTTGCTCCCAAGCATGTGTCGACTACAAGGCTTCTGGCTTGGTTCCTGATCATCATGGATTCCATCTCATCATTCATTATAGCATTTCATTCTTTCAAAGCAAGTGATGTGATCACCTCACAATAGGATTTAGGTTCATCCTCATCATTAATAGAAGTAATCATGAACATTGGGTGAGATCAAGCAGCAAGCTTGTGTTTAGTTAATTGTTTAAATTGGTAGAATCAGGATGAACTTTAATTCAGGTCATTTGATTCAAGCACTTGAAACAAGCTGAACAAAAAAATTCAATTGGTTAAGCTTACCAAATAATTAAAATTATAAACAAGCTTCGGGTTAAATTTCAGTCTCAAATTAATTTCAAGCCCAGCTTGGTCAACCCAAGCTCCATCAAAGCTAGATTACACTCCTGTTCTTAGTGTAGTATGATATAACACGACATGCATATTACCCAGTTTCAGGGTATAAAAAATTCAAAGATAATATAGGGATATGTATAAATGAATAAACTACAACACGAGATTTAACAAGACATTCTTCCCAGCAAATTCATATCTAAATGCAACGGACCTTTTTCTTTTTTCTAAACCAAAAACAAATGTTATCCGCCATCAATGGATGCCAGACAAAGCACAGTACAATACAAGGGCTGCTAATAGGTCGTTAAAAAGTGAGGAATAATATTGTAGTGTAAATTTCATATTCACAACTACTGGAAAGTGGATCAATACAAAGGGAAACGAACACTCCCCAGCTCCATTTGTGGATGCTACTCACAGAATTACATTTTCCGACCAGCTACTAAACATTCACCCATTCCTTTCTTTGATCTCTCGCTGTCAAGTTGTGTGTAAGTATTATTTAATATGACAAAGCTGATAAGCCTGGTGGCCTTGTGTGAGCCCTGCTGTATTTTGTTGGGTTAGCACCGGCAACATTGAAAAACTCAATAGATCATAATCTTCGAGACATGCTTGGGTATTATGTAACAGGGGTTTGGATTGTCAAAAACCTTCCCATTCATCTCTTTCAGAGCAGTATTTGCAGCTTTCTCTAATATTGTATTCTATGAAGGTGTGGCCTTTGGACCTTTTGGACATCTTGTCCATTATAATTTCAACTGTTGCAAGGCAATTACAGCATCAACAATGTTGTGCCAGTTAGAACATGAACATAAGGTTCAGTGCTTTACCTTCAATAAGCTCACCAAAGCTTTCAAATGTTGCATGAAAGGCCTTCTCAGAAGCCTATGACTAAAGTCCTGCAATGAACAATTCGATCGGTTACAGGTAAGGCAATTATCTTACAGCATTTAAATGAGACAAGACAGGTGTCTAATTCCAGATGAAAAGAAAGAAATGACGTGGAACACTGAGTTCTTTCCCATTCGAAATGGAAAGAAATGATATAAAACTTGATACTATTGTAAATAATCAATAAAGTTCAACACAACAAGCAATCCAGATGGGTGATAATTGTTTGTTGCATATAGGTTCAACCCGGCTACTAAGCGCATGATACATCGTGTCCATGCTACAATGAAATGAATGTAATATTAGATTGACCTGGCTACACTCAAATAGATCTTCTCAGATATGATCGAATTTAAATTAGATGGAGTCCCACATCAATAATCTGAGTTGTTGGATAAGATCTGCTATATCTAAACTTTATACACAAAAAATAATGTAATTTTGAGACCTTTAGCCCATGCATAAAGTTGTTAAAAAAAAAAAAACATACTGCTTCATCCTACTTAAATTGTCCAATTTTTTGATCGCTTAATGCAAAGGATGTCCAAAACACATAAAGTGGGTTGATGTTAACCGATCATTGGGTTTAGGTGCACACCATGGTAAAAAAGAGTCTTAAGAGGGCTATTGGTTCACTCAAGAATGTCAATAGAAGAATTTTGTGCACAAGGAAATAGTGTCTCATCAATGATAATATCTTGAGATATGAAAATGCACCCAGGAGATAGATGATAAAAGCGGTATACTCACGAAAACCTGTAGGATAACCAACAAAGACACATGAAAAAGAATGATACTAATTTATTTTTATTATAGGAACAAAGACAAGAAAAGCTTAAGGAGCCAAAAATATGAAGAAAATTATAATCTGAGTGTTTTAAATAATTTTTTCTAAGGTAAAATAAAATGGAGTGTATGTGTGAATAAATGATTAATAAAAAAATTAGCCATTTTAAAGGCTGAATCCCAAAATTTACAAGTAAGATTAGATTGAATAAGGAGTATAAGGCCTACTTCTATAATATGGTAGTATTTGCATCCTGCAATCCTATTTTGTTAGAAGGTATAGGGGGCATGAGAGGTGATGATCAATTCCATGATCATTCAGTACTTATTGAAAAGATTGTGATTGAAATTCACAAGCACAATTAGTTAGGAGATATTTAATTTTGCATTATAAGACACTTTTCAATAGACAACAGAAAAATATGGAAGACATGATAAATGTCAGGATAATTTTTCAATAGATAATATTAAGAGAAATAACTATAATCATCTAAAAAATGTATATAGTACCAGTACCCAAAATGCAATATAAGAAGAGAAGACCCTCAAATATTGGTATGCATAAGTTTGAGGGAAGAAGAAAACCTAGAATGAGAGTATTAAAAGGATAAAAAATGATTCATACTTAATTGACATCGAGAGCAAACTAGGACTTTATTATTATTATGAAAATTTAGATATGAGTTATTAAGAATTCTAGAAATAAGTGGCATACAAACATAGCCAAAACATTGATGCTAGACGAATTAAGAAATAGTAGTTGAAGCAGCATATACAACCAAAGCCTTCTTGATGACACTTCTAAAAAAGAAATAGTAAATTCTATCCTTAAGAGTGCCCTTAATGAGGGTTTGGGTGGAGGTGAAGTCTTTTATACAAAAATAGGTCAGGTGAAACTCAAATTAATCAAAATTATTGTGTGAATTGATATTTAAATAAAAGATTATTGGTGACTTGAGAGATATGTAAAATATTATTAAGTTGAAAATAATAAGTATAAGTATATAAAAGAGAGTGTCCAACAATATTTATAGCCAAACCTGGACTCTCCTATGATAAGTTGGTTGGAGACCATTATAGTCAAAGTCGAGATAAAAACTGGATAAATTTGGAGTCATATGATAAAAGACATATATATCTATGTATCATGTGGGATCATTCATGGTAATAAGATTTATTTATCGAGAAGCAGCTTCTATAAGATATGATTGATTGAAGCGATCACAACATTTCAAGAGTACTGTGTCCCCATATTTGCAGTATAAACTTGATAATGTATCTTATTTTGAGTTGATTCATTAATAGTTGGAGATCTTAAGCCACGGCCCTTCTGATGGTAAGATCAATGTAGAAAAAATTTAGATACTCCATCGTTAAAGAAATTATATGCTAACTATTGGGCACATTGTGGTGGACCTCGTTGGCTGTCTTTTTATACATAATTTGTAGTGGGTGAAATTCCATCCATAGTCAAATGAGTTCTAAAAATTTGAAGTCTCAACTGGGTGTCATGTTGGAGAAGGATGCCAAATAATTCTTCAAAACTAGCGACAATCCCCATGGTAAGGAGTGTAGAGATAAGATGTTCATACTCTGGACTAAGGCTGAGCATGATTTGATGGTGTAAATCGATAGGTGACATTGATCTATTAATGACAATCAAATTATCTGACATCCTCTGTCTCTTGTAATTAATCCTTCTTAGAGAGCAGGCCCTTATTAAGAACATAAAAATCGATCATAAGAGCACTATAACGTACTTCACTCTTTTGAATAGCTATAACGTAATGTTATCATTTGATTTAAATAGCTTACAACAAAAACAAAATAATTTGTCTAACTCTTTTGAATATACTAACCATTTTCGGTCATGTTGCTCTCTATTTGGTAAAGTTCGATCATAATGTGTTAAAAAAAAATATCTATTATATTGATCAAGAGAAAACTTTATATTAATATATCTTTTAGGACCATTTTCAATTAATAAATCTTTAGAATTTGTATCAAAACTATCCCATATCCTAGGATCATAAATGTCAAAAGTATTTGATTCACTTGATTTTTTATTCATTAAATTTTTATCACCACTAATGAGATCATCTGTGCTATTAGTATTATCATTATTAATAATATTATTATCATTATCTAATTCACAAGTAACATTTATATTTTTATTGACAAATTTACTAGCAATATTATTTGAATTCTCAACTATATCACTTTTTTTACTTATAATAAATTTATCAAGACCTTCTTTTAATAATTGAGTCAATTATTTTTGTTTTTTTTTTCTTAAATTTTTCATGACCCGAAGGATATTTTCTAGGTATCATTTTGCTAAATAAAATAATAAATATTAGCTAAAATTAGTAATCAATAAATTTAAAGTTTAAAACAATAGAACTTGATTTAAAGCTTTTTGATAGAACAATAGAACTTGCTTGAAGGCTTTTTTTATGGAACAAAATTTGAGCAAAAGCTACTGTAATTGTAATAAAAATTTAAACCTAAAAAATAAAATATGATAATTAATCAATTATTTTAAGAATAAGATATAATAAAAATAATAAGAAAATGAAGTGAAACCACAAGCTATCTAAAAAAATAAGATGGATATAAAGACCATAATTATATTTATTTAAAAAAACAAGTCCTAGGTGTACAAAATTAAATATATTCCATCATATGCAAGAATACTGACCTATTGATTGAGACTCTCACATAGACGGGTCAAATTTCATATACCTAAACCAATTGGATTATAATTAATAAATCCATGTAATTATATTGTGTGAACCATCTTTTTTTTTTATTATTGTGTGGACTGTGGATCATCTTTTTTTTTCCTTCTTCTTCTTCCATAGTAAAACAGAGGACTCATCCTCTCTTTTTTTTAACGGAACAGTGTAGATCATCTTTTTTCTTTTTTTTTATTGTGTAAACTATGGATCATTTTTTTTTCTCTCTTTTTTTTTCCTTTTTCTTCCATGGTAAAATAGGGGATCCTTTCTTCTTTTTTTTTTAACGGAATAGAGGACTCATCTCTCGTTCCTGAGGTAAGGCCGTAAGGGAGATCCTCCTCCCCGGCCAATACCATCCACAACTAAAGGAGTGGTCTCCGATGATCAGATGACGACAACCACAGGCTCCAATAATTTTTTTTTTAATTTTAAATTTGTTACATGTGCGTAGAGAATGATCAGAGAAAAAGTTCATCTGGAAGACTCAATGAGCTGAGAACAAGAGAAGCTGAGAGTATAACATATTCAAGGATCTAAAAAGAGAAATAAAAAATTTTATATATAAAGCATCAAAAAATCCAATTCAGCCAACAGTGGTCGAATAGTTTTTTTTTCCTTCTTTTTCCACGGTAAAACAGGGACTCTTTCTCTCTGTTTTTTTTTTAACGAAACAGAGAACTCATCCCTGTTCCTGAGGCAAGGCCACAACCCACAAGGGAGATCCTCCTCTCCGGCCAACACCGTCCACAACTAAAGGGGCAGTCTTCAACGACCGGACGACGAAAACCACAAGCTCCGGTGACCGACGGCGGCCTAACGGTGCCGAAAAGATAAAAAAAATAAAAAAATAGGGAAACTTGCTGAACTAGGATTTCAAAAATTTTTCTGACAATAAATCGGCAAAAAATTAAGTTTAAAATTCATAGTAGATTGAAAGAGGAGGATTGAAGAGATTTACTTGACTTTTTGACAGATTTTAATCTGATTTTTGGTATCCAAAATAAGAAAGAATCACCGATGGACAGCAGAATAGGGAGAAATCAAGGGAGGCGTTGCGAGGTGATGAGAGACGATGAAAAATTCAGAGAAAAATCGAGATGATGAGGGCTAAAAAGCTGTTGCTGGGAGCCATTGGGGTGCCGGGACTCGGGAGAGGGAGAACGACATTTGGTTTACCCAGAAAAAAAAAATTGGGGGCCAGGGGCGGTCGCCCAATTTGACCCGCCCCAGGGCTAGCTCTGTCTATGAGAGAGATAGAGAGAGAGAGAGAGAGATTAAGGAAAACTTGGAGGTTTTGAGGCACGCATGAATGCATTCCTTTTTTTTCTTTTTCTTTTTGTGATTATGTTCCACTCAATAAAGATCAAGTCCACTATATTGGGCTTTAACAACGCACTGCTAGGAAACCTAAAGAAGAAATAAGCTTATTGTCTGGAAACACTTGTTCAGCAAGTCGAGTAATACTTATTGCGATGATAAGCCTACATCCAGAATAATATGTCACCATGCACCAACTATTGCGTAAAACACAAAAGAAGCGGGGCAAATAAGGGGACTCTCTTGTTGATATATCTAAAGTTTATTCACCCACATGTACAAGATATCAACCATACATGTCTTCATATAAAGGCAGCCATGAACAGAATTTGACTTCGATTCAAAGATATGCAACTAATTCTAAAGCTATCCGAAGTATGTGGAAGCTCTCTGAGGCTATTTTTGATAAGATCTTTCTATAATATAACATAATATCCCAACACTGGCTAGGCAACGTGCTTGAACTTAGACTCTAGCTTCATCGGTGTTATCTTCAACAATAAATGACTCGCAACTGCTTTTGCTTCCATTTGAATTTATTTTAACCTCAGCTAGCTAGTAGATTCAGTAACTACAAACACATCTTTTTGTTTAGGCAATTCCCTTTTACTCATTGCCGTTGTTTACAGGATATAGAATCTAGAGAGTCCCAAGAATTTTGCAGGGCGCATTAATAAAGTGGTACATCTTTAGAAAGAAAGGGAAAAGAATTAGTAAACACTTTGTTGGTTCCACAGTTATCGATACTTCTATGAGGATTCTAAACCATATCAAGATAAGTTCTAGCAGTCAAAAAGCTTAAAAGAAATGTTTTTCATCCACTTATTAGTCATATAACATCTTTTCATATGATCATGGCCAGGTTATAGACATGCTAATGCAATTTCTATGTTTTTTCTTTTTTCTTGAGGGATTATTAATGGTGCAAAGCGCCAAAAAGATGTTATTAAAAATCAAGAGAAACAATTGCTGCATCAAAATTAAGAAATCAGAGAAATGTGAAGATGATGATGATATAATAATAGTAGTAATAACAACAACTACTACAACAACAATAATATTAATTAACAATACAAGATTCATATAATATTATGTCTCTAGCACAACCACACTAACACAACCACATCAAAATGAAAATGTTATCAATTGAAGAAGATCTTGAATTCTTTTTTGGTTTTTGAGAAACAAAAACATTTCGATCTCTAAGTTTATAACTGATCTATACCTCTCGAATTTTCCCTAAAAAAAAAAGGGTTTATTACTGATCCGACATCCCTTTGCAACTCACATGCTAAACTTAAAAATTCTGAATCGTGGTGGCTTACTTTCACTTCACAAAAACTAGTAATATGGAACTTGTGATAACCCGGCCCGATGGGCCAAAAGCCCACTAAGCCCATTAAACAAAAAAAAAAAAAACAGGGAGGAAGACTCTCGATCGGAGCCTTCCTCTTCCCCGATTCCGATCAAGAATCGGAGTCCTAGGGCCATTAAAAGATCCTAGGATGAGCTCTATAAGAACCCACCTCCTCTCTTCTAAGAGTAGACCCATCAGTCACCGACGATCGTCGGAGATCTTCTCTAATTTTTTCGATTGAAGCCGCGGCCCCTCGACTTGTGCTCGCTGCGATTTCATACCGGTGGAGGTCATCGGAGGCTGTGGTAAGCCCCTCCTCCTCTTCCTCCCTTCTCTCCCTTCCTTTCCATGCCGGTGGGCATGACTATCGGCGACAGGAGTCGCCGGATTTCGTCAGAAAAGGAAAGCCCTGTTCGGCCTCTCCCTTTTCCTGATTTTTAAGGCAACGACGGTCACGCCGATCGCCGGCTCTGGCCCCTCCGAACTCGAAAAAAGGTCGTCCCTTACCGTCGGCCACCGTCGGGCAAGGTGCGGCCGTGAACGGCCGGTTTAAGGAACGGAGACCTCTAGGTCCCCTGTTCTGGCCAAAGAAGGCCATGGGGAAAAAGAAAAGAAAAAGAGAAGGAAAAAGAAAAGAAAAAAAAAAGAAAAGGAAAAGGAAAAAGAAAAAAAAAGAAAAAGAAAAAGAAAAGGAAAAAGAAAAGAAAAAAAAAGAAAAAAAATAATAATAATATAATAATAATAATATTAATAATAATAATAATAATACACATGAAAGAAGTTTCTCTCATCCCTCTCTAAAATCTTTCTCTCTCTAGAATTGGATTCTTTCTCTCTCTACTTTCTCTCTCTAAAAATTTTCTCTCTCTAAGAAGCCTTATGAATCCCCTATTAGGCCATCTTCTCTACCCCTAGGGACCTATGATCTTAAATCGGTTTAGAGCCGAAGGAGAGATTTATTGGACTGATCATCAAATCGGTCATTTCTTTATATTATGTAATTTTATTGAATATATGAAATAAAATTTATTGATGATTTAATATTTTAAATAGGACTGTCGGATTCTTTTAAAGAAGATTAAAAGGTCCAGGATGATCGAGGTAAGTAGATTTTATGCTCCTTATTTATTTTTAAATGATCATACTTTTATGTAAAGAATTGCTATTGATAAAATCATAATTTTTCATAAAATAAGGATCGACATATGTGACATGAAAAAGCATGCTTTATTATGAGAATTGATTTCATGAATATGTCTTATAAAAATAGCATGATTATGAAGCATGAATTTTATTGTTTTTCCATTTATGTATATGTATGTTTTAAGAAAAAGATAAAATGATTTCAAAGGCTCTCAGATGGCTATGAATGAATCCCTTCGGGAAGGTCGACATCCAGAGCTAGCATCCACACGAAACATGACCCTGCCAGCGGGTATAAAGTTGGCACATGAATTAAGAACTCTATCGATTAAGAAATATGGTCCTGTCACGGGTATAAGAGTGACCTTAGCACAAATGTCTGTGAGCAATATTTTGAAATATGATATGAATACATGATGAAAATGATTTACGATTCATAATTGTAAAATATACATGATTTATGCATGCATGATGAGCTTATAACTTATTTTATTATATGCTCTATGAAATATTTATTTTTACAATAATTGTTATTTGCTAAATGATGTATTATCATAGAAAACTTATGCTTGATCCGATAAGGAAGCGGAAGTCTACTTACTGAGCTGGTGTAGCTCATATTCTTTTTATTTTCTTTTTCATGTATAGAGAAATAAGGCTAGGACTGATGGAAAGGGAATCCAGGCTTGGGGATCAGCAAAGCAAGCTTGGAAATTTTGTACTAGAAATTCAGTTTATGTTTATGGATTGTAGTCATTATGAATTTTAAAACTTGGATTATTTCATCTTTGGATTTAGATGCTCTGAACCAGTTTTGGTTTAATTAAATATTTGAATTGAACTTTGTTATTACATTTATTTGTGATACACCTGTTATTATATTTAAGAAGATAAATTTTGGCTTCATGTTATCGTGGGTCCATCCCTCGGTAGCATGACCGTGTTATGTCTCGAGTTTGGGGCATGACATTTTATGGTATCAGAGCAATAGGTTTAATCAAGGGTAGAACTTAAAATCTAACAGTGGGTAGTTAGGTTACGCATAGTTAGACTCTGACTTAAATTATTAACTGTACTGCAACTCTGTTATAAAATAACGTAATAATCTTGGCATTTGAATAGGAAGCAATGAGTGATAGGAAGGGTGAGACCTTGGCAAATATAGCCTCTAGGACAAGAGGAGCAAGAGGAGCAAGACTGATGTCGCGGGGAGATGACAATCAATCAGTTGAGCGGGCTCCTGACACACCGGCCACACAGGCGGACATTGCTGGTGTATGTCAAGTGGTGGCTCAGCTTATCCAGTAGCAGGCACAGACTGCTCCTCGACCGATATTATCTATAGAGTCATACTACGAGAGATTCAAAAGGCTCAATCCACCTCTATTTGAGGGTGGATCTAATCCTATGGCTGCAGAGATATGAATTCGAGAGATGAAAAAGATATTTGATGCCCTGCAATATCCTTAGAATGTGAAGGTCCGATTAGCCGTTCCTATGTTAAAAGGAAATGCCGAGTTTTGATGGACTGCAATAAAAGCTGCCTATGGAAATAATGATGATCAGCTCACTTGGGAAGAATTCAAAGAGATATTTTATGATCAGTACTTTTCGAGGACAATGAGATTGATAAAAGAAAATAAATTTTTAGTCTTAAAGCAAAAGGATGATATGACGATGTTAGAATATGCTAACAAATTTAATGAGCTAGGTAGCTTCTGCCCCCAGCTTATGGAATTCGAAAGGAGTAAAGCTAACAGATTCGAACAAAGTCTAAGATATGAAATTCGATCCCGTCTGTCTTCTCATATTTTCAATAACTACAAGGACATATTGGAGCGAGCTTTGAAAGTGGAGTCTGAATTGAAAAGAGCAGATCTAGAAAGAAGAGATAAGAAGAGATCGAGATCAGCAAGAAATCTAAAGGATCAGTAGAAAAACTTCAAAAATAATAACTCTGATAAAAAGAAAGAATCTTCATTCTGCTCCTACTGTGGAAAAAATCACAATGGATCTTGTCTCAAGAGGATAGGAGCATGCTTCTTATGTGGTGAGAAAGGACATATGGCTCGTGATTGCCCAAATAAGAAAAGAGATGACACTAGACCTAACAAACTAGTTGATCAAAAACAAAAAAGAAATGCACGAGTGTTTACTTTAAACCAGCAGGAGGCCAATGCAAATGATCAAGTGGTGACAGGTATTATCCCAGTCAATTCTATTCATGCTCGGGTGTTATTCGATTCTGGCTCTTCATCCTCTTTTATATCTCTCAAGTTTGCTACTTCTTTAAATTGTGTGCCTGAAAAACTAAATGAACCATTATATGTTAGCACACCTTTTAAAAATATTGTCGTTGCTAACATTATTTTTAAGAATTGCATAATCCAAATAGAAGAAAAAGAATTAGCAGCAGATTTGATTTAGCTAAATATATATGATTTTGACGTTATTCTTGGGATGAACTGGTTATCTTCATACCATGTACATATTGATTGTTTTGGAAAAAGAATGGTATTTCAAATTCTGGATGAACCGCAATTCTTCTTTCAAAGCGAAGTTCATAATACGGAACCCAAACAATCTTTGGATATTATTTCAATCATGAACGCAAGAAAAGCTTTAAGGAAAGGATGCAAAGTATTTTTGGCCCATGTAATAGACGTCGAGAAGGAAAAGATAAAGTTGGATGATATCCCAATTGTCAAAGAATTTTCTGATATTTTTTCAGATGAACTACCCGGACTGTCCCCAGAGCGTAAGGTTGAATTTAAAATTGATATCACCCCAGGAACCGGACCTATTTCAAAATCTCCTTATCGGATGGCTCCCGTAGAATTACGAGAATTAAAGGATCAACTGCAAGAACTTTTGAATAAAAAGTTTGTCCGACCAAGTACATCACCTTGGGGAGCTCCTGTGTTATTTGTGAAAAAGAAAGATGGGAGCATGCGTTTATGCATTAACTATCGGGAGTTGAATAAGATAACCATAAAGAATAAATATCCTTTTCCTCGAATAGATGACCTAATTGATCAACTTCAGGGTACTCAAGTTTTCTCCAAAATTGACTTACGATCAGGCTATCATCAACTAAGAATTAGAGATGAAGATGTACCTAAGACTGCATTTAGAACCAGGTATGACCATTATGAATTTTTAGTAATGCCTTTTGGACTAACCAATGCACCGACTGCTTTTATGGATATGATGAACAGGATTTTCAAGCTGTATCTGGATCAATTCGTTGTTGTTTTTATTGATGATATCCTAGTGTATTCTAAAAATATAGAGGAACATGAGAGATATTTGAGGATCGTGTTTCAGACCTTAAGAAAAGAGAAGCTCTTCGCCAAGCTTAACAAGTGTGAGTTCTGGTTGGATAGTGTTGTCTTCCTCGGTCATGTAATATCTAAGAAAAGAATCTCAGTCGATCCAAAAAAGATAGAAGCCGTGGTGAATTGACCTCGTCTGACTAATGTGACGGAAGTTAGAAGCTTCTTAGGCTTGACTGGTTATTATAGAAGATTCATCAAGGGATTTTCTCAAATTGTAATTTCTCTGACTCGCTTAACTCAGAAACGAATAAAATTTGAATGGAGCAGTGAATGTGAGCAGAGTTTTCAAGATCTGAAGCAACGATTGATATCTGCCCCAGTTCTTACTTTACCATCTAATAAGGAAGGATTTGTCATTTATAGTGATGCTTCCAAGAAGGAATTAGGTTGTGTGTTGATGCAAAACGATAAGGTCATAGCTTATGCTTCTCGACAACTAAAAGCCTATGAGCAGAATTATCCAACACATGATTTGGAGTTAGCAGCTATTATTTTTGCTTTGAAGATTTGGCGACACTATTTATATGGTGAATCATGTGAAATCTTTACTGATCATAAAAGCTTGAAATACTTATTTACTCAAAAAGAGCTAAACATGAGGCAAAGAAGGTGGCTTGAACTATTAAAAGATTATGATCTAAATATTAAATATCACCCTGGAAAAGTCAATGTGGTGGCAGATGCACTTAGTAGGAAGTCTTCAGCGAATGTGATGACTCTGCTATCCTTTCAGCAATAAATTCTGAGGGATCTTGAAGATTTACAAATTGAAGTGACTTGTACGGATGTTAAGAATGTATTAGCAAATTTAATGGTACAACCAGCATTGATCGAACAGATAAAAGTGGCCCAACAAAGTAATATTCATTTACGTCAGTTTAAGAAAGACATGGAGAAAGGGCTACGAACTGAGTTTAGGCTACATACAGATGGAACTCTTTATTTTGGAAACAGATTATGTATAGCAGGAGATCGTGAACTAAAAAAAAAAAAATTGGAAGAAGCCCATAAATCCCGTTTCTCCTTTCATCCCAGTAGTACAAAGATGTATAGAGATTTAAAACAACTCTTCTGGTGGAATGGAATGAAGCAGGAGATAGCTCAATTTGTATCTCAATGCTTGGTATGCCAGCAAGTAAAAGCCAAACATCAAAGATCCGCTGGTCTGCTAAGACCATTAGAAATACCAGAATGGAAATGGGAGCATATCACGATGGATTTCGTTACTGGACTTCCAAGAACAACAAGAAAGAATGATGCAGTGTGGGTGATTGTTGATCGACTTACTAAATCAGCTTACTTTCTACCTTTTCGAGTGGGCACTCCACTTGATAAGTTAGCTCAGATGTATATTGATGGAATTGTACACCTGCATGGTGTTCCAATAAGTATTGTGTCTGATCGAAATCCACGATTCGTATCTAGATTTTGAAAAAAATTTTAAGATGCTTTGGGGACAGAATTGAGGCTTAGTACTGCATTCCATCCCCAGACCGATGGCCAATCTGAAAGGACAATTCAAACTCTTGAGGATATGTTAAGAGCTTGTGCTTTTGACTTCGGAGGACATTGGGATAATCATGTGATATTGATTGAATTTACATATAACAACAGTTTTCATTCTAGTATCCGGATGGCACCCTATGAAGTCCTATATGGAAGAAAGTGTAGATCCCCTCTGTATTGGGATGAAGTAGGTGAAAAAAATTAATAGGTCCCGAGTTAGTTCAAGATGCCAAAGATAAAATTTATCTAATCAAGAGAAGACTCAAGGTAGTACAGGATAGACAAAAGAGTTGGGCAGATAGAAAAAGAAGAGAATTAGAATTTCAGGTTGGTGATCATGTTTTTTTAAAAGTATCACCTACTAAGGGTGTCATGAGGTTTAGGAGACATGGCAAGCTGAGTTCGCGATATATTGGACCTTTTAAAATTTTAAATCGAGTACAAGATGTTGCTTACGAACTAGCTTTACCATCAGATTTATCCAAAGTGCACAATATCTTTCATGTTTCACTACTGAGAAAGTTTGTACCTGATCCAAATAGTGTGATAAAGTATGAGCCATTGCAAGTTCATGAAGATCTAATCTATGAAGAATTTTTCCTCCGAATTATTGATCGAAAAGAGCAAGTTCTAAGATGGCGTATCATTCCGTATGTAAAGATTCATTGGAGTAATCATGAAAAGAGGGAGGCCACTTGGGAGCTTGAAGACGATATGAAGACGAGATATCTACACTTATTTGAAAATGAAGGTATGATAAATTTCGAGGACGAAATTTTTTTTTAAGGGGGGTAGAATGTGATAACCTGGCCCGATGGGCCAAAAGCCCACTAAGCCCATTAAACAAAAAAAAAAAAAACAGGAAGGAAGACTCCCGATCGGAGTCTTCCTCTTCTCCGGTTCCAATCAAGAATCGGAGTCCTAAGGCCATTAAAAGACCTAGGACGAGCTCTATAAGAACCCCCCTCCTCTCCTCTAAGAGTAAACCCATCAGTCACCGACGATCGTCGGAGATCTTCTCTGATTTTTTCGATTGAAGCCGCGGCCCCTCGACTTGTGCTCGCCGTGATTTCACGCCGGTGAAGGTCATCGGAGGCTGTGGTAAGCCTCTCCTCCTCTTCCTCCCTTCTCTCCCTTCCTTCCCGTGCCGGTGGGCATGACTGCCGGCGACAGGAGTCGCCAAATTTCGTCGGAAAAGGGAAGTCCTGTTCGGCCTCTCCCTTTTCCTGGTTTTTAAGGCACCGACGGTCACGCCGACCGCCGGCTCTGGCCCCTCCGAACTCGGGGGAAGGTCGTCCCTTGCCGCCGGCCATCGCCGGGCAAGGTGCGGCCGTGAACGGCCGGTTTAAGGAACTGGGACCTCTAGGTCCCCTGTTCCGGCCTTCTTAAAGAAGGCCACGGGGAAAAAGAAAAGAAAAGGAGAAGGAAAAAGAAAAGAAAAAGAAAAAGAAAAGGAAAAGGAAAAAGAAAAGAAAAAGAAAAGGAAAAGAAAAAAGAAAAGAAAAAGAAAAAAAATAATAAAAATATAATAATAATAATAATAATAATAATAATAATAATAATAATAATATACATGAAAGAAGTTTCTCTCATCTCTCTCTAAAATCTTTCTCTCTTTAGAATTGGATTCTTTCTCTCTCTACTTTCTTTCTCTAAGAAGCCTTATGAATCTCCTATTAGGCAATCTTCTCCACTCCTAGGAACCTATGATCTTAAATCGGTTTAGAGCCGAAGGGAGAGATTTATTGGACTGATCATCAAATCGATCATTTCCTTATATTATGTAATTTTATTAAATATATGAAATAAAATTTATTGATAATTTAATATTTTAAATAAGACTGTCCGATTCTTTTAAGAAAAATTAAAAGGTCCAGGACGATCAAGGTAAGTGAATTTTATGCTCCTTATTTATTTTTAAATGATCATGCTTTTATGTAAAGAATTGCTATTGATAAAATCATAATTTTTCATAAAATAAGGTCGGTATATGTGACATAACAAAGCATGTTTTATTATGAGCATTGATTTCATGAATATGTCTTATAAAAATAGCATGATTATGAAGCATGAATTTTATTATTTTTTCATTTATGTATATGTATGTTTTAAGAAAAAGATAAAATGATTTCAAAGGCTCTCAGATGGCTATGAATGAATCTCTTCGGGAAGGTCGACATCCGGAGCTAGCATCCACACGAAACATGGCCCTGCCAGCGGGTATAAAGTTGGCACATGAATTAAGAACTCTGTCGTTGATTAAAAAATATGGTCCTGTCACGGGTATAATAGTAACCTTAGCACGAATGTCTGTAAGTAATATTTTGAAACATGACATGAATACATGATGAAAATGATTTACGATTCATAATTGTGAAATATACATGATTTATGCATGCATGATGAGCTTATAACTTGTTTTATTATATGCTCTATGAAATGTTTATTTTTACAATAATTGTTATTTGCTAAATGATGCATTATCATAGAAAACTTATGCTTGATCCGGTAAGAAAATGGAAGTCTACTTACTGAGCTGGTGTAGCTCATATTCTTTTTATTTTCTTTTTCATGTACAGAGAAATAAGGCTAGGACTGATGGAAAGGGAATCCAAGCTTGGGAATCAACAAAGCAAGCTTGAAAATTTTGCAACAGAAATTCAGTTTATGTTTATGGATTGTAGTCATTATGAATTTTAAGACTTGGATTATTTCATCTTTGGATTTAGATGCTCTGAACCAGTTTTGATTTAATTAAATATTTGAATTGAACTTTGTTATTACATTTATTTGTGATACACCTGTTATTATATTTAAGAAGATGAATTTTGGCTTCGTGTTATCGTGGGTCCATCCTTCGGTAGCATGGCCGTGTTATGTCCCGGATTTAGGGCATGACAGAACTAATAAGATTAGATTTGGGTGTTGAATAACCATTTCATGAATAAATATGTCGATCAGACTATAATTTGAACAAGTGGCTCTTTGACAACTGACCAATTAAAAATATTTAGAGAAATTCATTCTAAGTAATGTTAAATTACATTATCGCACACTTTCGCTTGATTCATTGAATCCAAAACTCAGGCCTTCTTGTTTTCTTCCTTCGGTTTTTGAAACACACTCCCAGTGGCGGCCTCGATTGCCTTTGTTCTAGCGCTGCAGAATCAGCAGGTCAACCCTCTGGTCTCCATGACTAAATGCAATAAACAAGTGCTCGAGCAAGTTCAGGAGAGAAGTTGCAAGCTTGCTCCATGTTTAAAGGGTTCTTCAAAGCCTCAAGGGTGGGGTGCAGAATTCCTAAATGAGTTAAAAGCGTTACTGTTCATCTTATACGAGGGAAGTGTTGAGCCTCGGTTTCAAAACTGGTTTGACAGGCTAATCTTCTGATAGCCCAATGCGGGTTTTCTAAATTTTGTTTTTTAAATGTCTAAACAATTACTTATTTCTAGACCACGCCAAGCTGTTTGACCAAATCTTATTAAAACCTATACCTAGAACTTGTTGAGACGTGGAGGGATGTCCAAAGGCAGGCGAGCTTAAGCCAAGTACTTCGACTAAAACGTGGGCGTTATGGCCCTCCAGTCCTTTTTCTTATATATCGCAATAAGAAAGAAGTTTATTTTTATTGTCTAGGAATACTAGGGTAATCATCTCATAGCTCTATAAACGAGAAGAAAGAAGTTTATTTTATTGTATGGGAATGCTAGGGTAAGCGGCTCATATATAGCTATGAAATCAGCAAAGGCCAATAGAAGAGTTGTTTGGCCAGCTACAGTTTAGGTGCCCAAATCTTTCGGAATCTTTTCTTTTCTTTCTTCTTCTTATAATTTTACTTTTTGTTGTCTGGAATTTAGACTAGTACTCTACTGAGATTTTGAGCCAGCGTAGGAGGCTTAAAGAGTCATTCCAGAATCAGGTCCAGAGGAGAAGCCATGCAAGTGTGTGAACGAAGACCTACTGAGTGCATTATTATTCCCTCATGAAGCTGCGCCCCAGTCTTTTTTTTTTTTTTTAATGTGAATGGAAGCTGCAAAGCAGCCACCTGAACTTCATTCAGAGTCAGAATTTACAGAGATGAAGAGGAGAAGTAGAGAATATACAAAAGGATTGAAGAAAGAGAGATACAAAAACATAAAGAGTCCTTTCAGGGTGAAGCTACAAGATAGCAAGTCTGTTCGGAAAAACTACAAGAACCAAAGAAATCCAAGGGGAAAGGAACTCCTTGCCGAGCACACAGCAGCTTCAGAACCCGTAGACCATTCAGAAGAAAACGGCAACAAGAAACCCATATATCCAAACCCAATTGCATCACCATTGAAGCTTCAAGAACTGCCAACAACACAAGAACTGCCAACCAGATTTCAAAGGAGCCATGACAAGAGCTTCCATAGCAACAACCTCAACCAACAGCAAAACAGAGGAAGAAATCTCAACAAGAAATAGGACAGTTCAACAAAGCAGAAGATAACAAACATTTCAAAGCATTCCAATGTCTCTCATGACCGTCAATAGACTTCGAAGTAGCTTCCAGCTGTGATATCGTCGCAAGATGTTATACAAGACTGTAACGATAGATCCATTCTTCTTCAAAAAAATTCGGTTGTTCTTTTCCTTCCAAACATCCTAGAGAAAAGTAGCCACTAACTTGTCCCCCGCTTTTCTCAACAACTTTCACTTGTTCCTCACCATCCAACAGCAAAAATCCAGCACTGTGAGAATGTCTACTAGACTATATATGAGAAATTTCATTGCATTGCTTAATGAAAAATAATTAAGCAGTTGCTAAACTGTTTCTTAAAAAAACAGGAAAAGATAAATTACTATGCATTCTTGCTTCACATTTTGAAGAGAAAGGCTTTTCAGCACAAATGTTGGGAGTAATCCAAAAGGATGAGTGCAGATTTAGATAATGGCAATGCAACCTCCTTATTTTAGAGATTTTGGCTCTATGAGATGACTAAAGTTCAAAAAGAAAGCAGTAAGTAAGAACCTTAAAAATTCTCCGAAGCAAGCTCCGAAAGTATCTAGAGTGTAAAGGCCCCTCAGAACTTTTCTACTCTTTTAGATGAGTCCCTTGCTCATTGATGGTATGTTTTTTTCTCTTGGTGAACGATCTCAAACAAGGATAAGTCAGCATACCATCGCGACCTTTTAGGTGCACAAGCATAACTTCTTAAGGATACATGAAAAGTATCTACAAAAAAAAAAGATACATAAAAAATACATCCGAAAAAAAAAAAAAATGTGTGCTTGTCGATAATGGAATACCTATGCATAACTCAAGGAACAAGAGTAACATGATGACTTCTCGTGATGTCATGATTGAACATATAAGGATAACCCATCATTCACCCAAAATATGTGACCTTGCAAATTTCCGAGAGGACACAAGTTGTTTAATCCAAAAATTTGGTGTCTGCGAGGGGATATATAACCATAAAAAAAATTAAAATGATTACACTTGCAGATAAATTAATGCAAAAATTTACATACACTGATTCATATCATATTTTGACTAACAATAGTTGATAAACGCATGTGGTTCTTCGTAAGTAGATCCAGATTCTCCATAAAAGTAAAAGAAGCACTTCCATCTTTTCTTTCCCCTTAATAAGTTGAAGTCTATCTCTCGATAGTAAATATGAAGTGAACTTGTGGAAGATCAAAACTAAACTATAGAAGTGATTTTTCCCCAACATATAATTTATAGTGGTTTATGATGCTTAGAATCAGATTCATGTCACAAGTTGCTCCAACAGAGTATAGTTTAGATGCAAATATTCTAAGGCATAATTTCATCATTTTGTGCAAGCAGCATACCTGAATGGAGCCTAGTGGAGAGGAAATTAAAAGAGACACGAAGTCAAAACCTGAGCTTGATCGCGAGAAGGAATCCTTTGCCTCGGCGCTGGATAATGGTAAAGTGAATGGTCTTCCAGAATCTACACGTTATGAATAACTTTCTTCCTGTATAGAAACTATGTGTTGACCGGAACTATTTGTCTTCTGTTATTTAAATCAAGGCTTTGTGATGAAGCAAAGCTACTATGGTGGACAATTTTCTTTTTCACAGATACTATGGCAAACCTCTTCTACCAACTTTATCTGAACTACATGGCTGTTCATCCGGCATAGGATCTCATAAATGCTGTGTTTAATTCTAAAAGATGTCAAATTCCGAATAATAAGAAAAAGCTGCAACAACTATAGAAAATCATATAATGGCAATATAGAATCATATAAAGGTAATAAGGGAGGCAGTAGTAGCCATGATAGAAAGATAATCGCAACCATGATAGGAAAGTAATCATATTTATTTCTACCATAGTTATCTTCCAAGAATGGGACACCATATTTGGAAGGCAATCAAACTTGTTTCTAACAATATTGTCCTTCTAAGAATGAATATTAATATTATCATGATTACCTCCTATGATCACAACTTGACAATGTCTGGGCATGTGTTGACCAAGCATTGATTATGAAATCATCACAACTACGCTAATTTCCATCCTTAAGTGAATGGGGTACAAGCTGCATATGGAGCGTGGACCAAAGACTGGAAAATCAAAGAGAAAAAGGAAAGAACAGGAGAGAGGAGAAAAGTATAGAAAAGTAAATTAATATTTTTTCTTGATTGAAACTTTTTTCAAAAAAAAAAAAATAGAGAGAATACAAACCCCTTCAAACCTATAATTTTGTTTTTTAATATAAAATCACAACCACTGTTTCAACACTACCGTTTCCTCCTCTCCCATCTGGTCCGTACGAAAATAATCCTCCCCGGTCCCTACTATATAAACTTTCTACCAAGTTGATCTGCACCATAAAACTCCAAAATACATACTATATCATGAAAATAGTTTAATATAGATCGAGAGAGGTTTGAAGTGACCCTAAAAAACACAAGAAATGAAGGAAAGAAAAAGAGAGAGAGAGAGAGGCTTGATTGCTCCTCCGTATCCTACGTAAATATGCAAGTTAACTAAGGGATAAGTATCGAGCAAGTATTGCCTCGCCATATGATGACATGTGATATGATTTGATAGTAGCCACGTCCGTGGTTGTACGGTGGATGGATCACGTAGCTGGCCTTGTAAGATCCCGCGAAAGACCGGGAAGGTGTTATGGAATGCTGTAGCTTTGACGTGACAAGACTTTTTTTTTTTTTTTTTGGATGAAGACGTGACAAGGCATCAGTCCCAACTAGCCAGACCCATGGATACGTTGTCTTCTTCTTCTTCCAGCTCTCTTGGGTACGCTTTTTTTCTTTTTTTTTTTGGTAAAAGAATAGGTACGCATATTTCAAAACAGTTCTGCAAGGGGAAAACAAAAGGTATGCAGCAGCATGGCTAAATCTTGATATCATGCATTATAAAATCAATTTTATCACGATCTGATCAATTAAAAAAATTATTTTGATTCGCTGCGTTGTCGGAACAAGTCCAATACTGGTACGTTCTTGTACCAGTTGAAGTGTAGCTAACGTGGCATGAAAACATATAACAATTATATATTATTCTACCATTTTGGGTGATATTAAGAAGTGAAAATTCTCAAGTATAGGAGGATGTGGTCTCTTCCTGCAGCCTTGTTATGTGTTTTCGGTACTATCTGCAATATTGATGTTAGATCTTTTTTTTAACTCTTCCATCTTTATTGATCTTGAACTTAACCTTTGTTTGTGTCTTTCTTGTTAAAGATATCCCCCTTGATTAAAGCTTAGTTTGCAGCCAAGGTAAACATTTGGGCCACACATGGACTGACACATGCTAGGTGTGTCAGCCAAAATTTTCTTGTCACTCGTTCTAAAGCAAGTATACTAAGCAATCAAGCCTTAAATAATGTGATATATGCATACTAACAGACCCAAGCAAAATTGTAATTGACAGTTATAACACCTATGATGACCATTATTTATCTCAAAAAGTATTTAAATTTTTATAATATTATTACAATTTAGTGGTATTATTACAGAAAATAATGAACGAATAATTAATGGCATTATATTTTCTTCACTTTTCATTCAATAAAAAATATTTCTTGGACATAAAATCACTTTTAGAGAGGATTTTTTTGATGAAAACTTTTGAATTTTGAAAAAAAAAATAATAATATTTTATTTGGAGGAAGGTATATATAGTTAAACTAACTGTCATTATCTACATTATAATATTGGGTTACGTACTATAATGCTAAATAATATACCAAAATAGCTATCCTATTTTTACCCGATTATTATACGTAATATAATTACAGGTGCCGAATGATGATGGTATATATAATATATACAATGCTGTTATTTGAAACCTTGGTAGCATTTTATACCATTGGAGCTTGCTTCCTATAAAAACCACTCAAAGTTCGCCATTGAAATCCACAGAAATGATTCCCTCCCTATTGCTTGAACAAGGTTTTTGACAATAACTTAACAAGTTGTCTGTGACAACATTAAAAAAATGGCACTTGCCATTATTGTCTTCTCTATTTGTATTCATGTCTGGCAACCATATTTTCAAAGATCTTGCAAAGGAGAAATTGTTGCCTAGACCACGCCTAGGTAGACCAGCGCATATCTCGGAGCACGTGCATGGTGGATAACGCGCAGTCGGGAATTCGTGAAATACAAAGGTTAATGTGGCGTGTTATCCACTGTGGAATTTGGGTGGTCTATCTTGGGGGGACAGGGTCGGTCCAGGCAATAACTTCTCCTTGCAAATAACTAGAATATTATAATTTTTCATTAACATAGGTTTCCAGAATATATGATGCTAAAAGTTGGTTTGTTAAGTTTGTTGTTTGTTTAAAGGAGGGTTTCCAATACTTTATCTCAGCTAACTAGTTTTTCGTGACAATTTTTCCAAAACTTGTTTGCCTTCTTTTCATCTTTAGTTGCATCAATGCACTAGTGTATTGGCAACAATATTTCATAGCTAGGTTAAAAATAGAACAATATTGGCGTATTCATCAAAAAGGAAAGATCTTCAATGTGTTGGAAATATGGTGGTGAATGAAGTATGAAACAAGGATTATTAATTCAAAACATGTAGGTCTTGAGGCATGTAGTATCACTACTTTTAAGGTGCAAATTGTCTCCACTCAGTATTTAAGTTTGTCATATAGCTGATGGTACGCCTCTGGGATATACCATAAGGCTTTTGGGGCTTGCAAGGAGCAACGTCGTTTCCCGTAGAAATAACTCTGTCTTCTACTCACTTCTCATGAGTAATTATTTGCGCCAATTTAACCATCCAAGTATAGCCTTTTGTCTGAACGACAAGTGGTTAATTAATTACAGCTCTTCCACATGTCATATAGAATTTAATCCATTGAATGTTTGTTAAGGTAATATTCTGGACCTTGAAATCTAGTTGGTGGATGACTGGTCAAATTTTGAATGTAAATAGTAGTGTCCCTTGTGGCTCAATGAAAATGATTAAAAAAGATAATTTTACTAAGATGCATGAATACAAGTGGATAGATGATCGATCATATATAATAAGCAATTATAAGAATAGGCAACCATTTATAGTTGGTTGATATAAGCAAATCTATCGACAAAATTTATCAACCATGATATTGGCGATTGGAAAACTAAATTGTATTTAGTGAACAAAGCTTACATAATATTTATCAACCCTCTTCATTCTTAGTGCATGTGCTCCCAACATTCAATTTGGATAGAGATTGGTAGCACCAAAATAGTGATTTTATAGGGTTGATTGGCATGATATATATGCACCCTTAGTTTTGGTCCACTCGAAAATTAAGCTTGTGGGCTGATAATTATTCTTTAGTACATTGGCTATTTTTTGTTGATTTACCATTTAATTTTGCCCTTGGTCAATTGACCATTTCTAATTGAATATCATTGTATGGACTCGGTTGATCTAGTCATTTTTTATTGATTGGCCTTTTTATACCTTGATTGATCAATTATTATTGGTCAATTGACCTTTCCTGGCCTTGATTGATCAACCAATATTGATTGATTTCTCTTTTTTGAATTGATCATACATCCTAAACAATCATGCCTCTCAGGTTTAGGATTACAGGACATTGTCGATCTCTATGGATCAACTATATGATTTAAATAAGTATGCCCCTGGGTTTTGGATTGGAGGATAAATATCGATAGGATCGATCTTTATATGTTTTGACCATATGCCTTGAGTAATTATGCTCCCTGAGTTTTGAATTAGAGGGTACATATTCATATGGTTGGCCTTCAGGCATTCCGACCATGTGGTTTGAAAAAATATGCCTCCGAGTTATGAAATCAAGAGCATATTTTGAAAGCATCAATTAATTTGGTCATTCTTAAGCAATCAGCCATATATAAAATAATCATTCTCCCATTTCGACGATAAGGTGAGTGACCTTGTACTGGCCTACAAATAGTATTCTACAATATAAGATAGTAAAGCCACAATATTCTACACTCTATTTAGAGATGTTTAATTCTTTTAATGGTTGGATCATATAAGTTTATACCAAATAATCATACCCTCAGCCTAATGTAAGCACCAAGCCACTTCTCGAAGTAGAATAGTATTTGCATGCTTAAACAAAAATAATTATCAGCGGCATTTTTAACTACCACTATAAGCAAAAAAAGAAAATGTTGCAAATACCTTTTTCAATATTTTGTTGATATTTTCTTGTATGCTATCTTAAGATGATATCGATAATTAATTGCTAAACAATTCTTGTAGTGGCTCAATGATATATATTTGTACCAAATAATCATACTCAACCTAATATAAACACCAAATCACTTCTTGAAGTGTAATAGTATTTGCATTCTTAAACAAAAACAGTTATCAGCAGTATTTTTTATTACCACTATAAGCAAAAAAAAAAAAAAATGTCACAAATACTTTATAGCACTTTTATAGAATTTTTTTTATATGCCATCTTAAGATGGTATGGACCATTAATTGCCAACATTTTCAAAAAATACCAATAAAAAGTTTCTTCTTTGCAGTATATGTAAGTGCCACAAGATTTCAATCTAAATATTTTACTCAAATATTTAGCTACAATTATATATGCCCATAATAAACCATGATATTCTATAAAAGAAAAATCTCAAAAATAAATCTTATAACCCACAATTCAAAACAAAAGAGGATTCAAACTAATGATCCTTGGTTTGAATGACAAGCTCTTAACCACTAAACCACAATATATATTATTATATAAAAAAATTATTTAACTTATTCCTATATGTTCAAATTGTTAAATAATTATTTGATGTACATTGTGATATTTTATTTTTTAGTTATTATTTTTATTAAAAAATATTTTTTTCTAAATGAAAATTTTACTTACCTTTCTAAGACTTATTATTAAAAATATTTAAAAATTAACTTCTATGAGTCATATTCATATATAATTTTTTTAAAGCTCTATAAAAATAGATAATTCATGCTTACTTTTATTTATGCTATAATAAAAAATAATAATGATATTTGGTGTAAAAAATACTAATATGCTCATATTATATTTTATCTTAAATATTTTAATTTTTAATATTTTAATATAAGTCCGAGATTGAACCAGTGATTTATATAGAGCTGAAAAGATATGCTAACTTATTGTAAATATCTTCATCACAAAGGTTCTAATCATGAGAAATTCAATCACCACCACAACATATACGATAACGTACAAAAATTATGGTCCCATGTGACAAAACTCAAGCTCTACATAAAAATTAACAATTTTGTTTGGCTATAATCTCCCAAAATACCATATTATGATTTATTTATTCATATATTAGCTAAATACCTTAATAACAGTTTTAGTTTTTAATGTTTCAAGTTATATATTATAGAATATAAATTTATAAAGACGTTTATGATAAAGTACTACTGATGAAAAAAAAACTTATTGAAAGATAACCGCATTTCTACTATAATACGGAAACATGAAAAATTTTAATGGCATAAAATAAAAAATGTCACAAGCAACTGCTACCCAAAGCAATTTTTGTTATCGTATTATCTAACAATTTGGCTTCTTAGAAATAGCAAGAAAGAAATAGTTGTACCTTTTTAATTCCTTTCATGGTCAATCAAGATCTAGATCGGTCGGAGGATGCCCGGTTCTTTTTCATGCCTAGATCAAGAGGACTTAAAATTTACTGAGCAATATAACCCAAACAAAAATCGAAAAGAGGCATCAAAGAGACAAACTAGATTGAAAGAAAGGAGTAGATCAACTTTCATTCAACCTAAATTCACACAATATTGATACATCTAACACATATAATTGAGAAAAAGCAAGACACAATGTTTGAAGATGCCTAGAAATGCTGTAAATTGGACAGGTCCTTCTAAAGGGTTGATCCTAGACCAAGAAGCTAAGAGAATTGATTAGATGTGTGTAGGTACCTTGTTGTCCATGTGAAAGATAAAGAACCCTCGAATGATGCCTTTTCCCTCCTTTTATCATGCAGGCAGGAAGGTTGTGTTTTCAGCAATAACTACCTTTTCTTGATGGTTTCTTGTCTTCATAACTCTCTCTCCTTGTTAGTTGCTGGCAGTTTCTCATAGGATTAGCTCCCTCTTCTACTAGTAACTTTGCATGAATAGTTAATTCTAGCAACTAAATACCCAAATAACTTTTTTGTCAATAACAAGTTGCTAATTGTAATTACTTCACATGTCATCGTTGAACCTTGGCCAATTTAATGTACTTTACCTTTTCTATAGGTGATCGATGATTGCTTAAATTATGGGTGTAAAGAACAACCCTTAGCGTTTTTATCTTATTTATTGGTTGCAACAAAAAGGAAGAAAGAAAACCACAGAAGCAATGTAAGAAAGCAAATGTAACAAACAAAACAGAGTTTGGAAGCTTTACTTGTATCGCAACTCGCTTTATTAGCCCATGTCACCAGGTTGCCAATCCTAGTTGAAGCTTACCAATACCCATCATAGTATCGAAGCTCATCATCATTGATCAAAAAATAAGCTACAAGAGACATCTCCCAAGTCTACATGTCAAATTCCTGGGCATCAGATAAACCTAAGAGAGTGCAAGGAGAAAAGGAGAGAGAAGTGCTGAAGATGAGACGAGCTCTTGATTACTCAGAGCGTGTTTGGACAATTTCTAGAGCATCTATTCATGGCGATTGAATCCTACCCAACTTGTGAGTCAAACACGGGTCGATTACAACGCTTCCATTATCGTCCAATTGGCCTTTAGAACCTCTTTGCTCCCAGCAATCTTCCTCCCAAGCAAAAGGTTCCTAGACTTCAGGCTTGGTTCCTCATCATGGATTCAATCTCATCCTGCATCATAGCTATCCATTCTTTCAAGGCAAGTGATGAGACTACCACACTCTAGGATTTACGTTCATCATCATCATTAATAGTACTCATGAACATTAGGTTAGATCAAGGTTTGGTTCAATTAATTGCTTAAATTGGTGGAATCAAGAACTTTATTAATTCAGGTCCTTTGATTCAAGCACTTGAAACAAGCCGAACACAAAACTTCAATCGGTTTCAGCACATTATATTGTTATTAAGCTTACCAAATAATTAAAATTATGAACAATCTTAGTGTTAGATTTCGGACTCAAATTAATTTCAAGCCTAGCTTGGTCAACCCAAGCTCAATCAAGCTAGATTACAACTATTCTTAGTTTAGTATGATATAACACGACATGCTTAGTACCCAGTTCTCAGGGTGTAAAAATTTCCAAGATAATATAGAGATATGTACAAATGAATAAACTACAACATGAGATTTAACAAGATATTCTTCCCAGCAAATCCAAACCAAACACATGGTATCAGCCATCAATGGACGCCAGAGAAAGCACAATACAAAACAAGGGCCGCTAATAGGTGGCTAAAAAGTGAGGATTGTCGTGCAAGAGTAATGTTTACAACTATTGCAGAATCGATCAATACAAAGGGGAACCAACACTCAGCTCCATCATGGAGGCAGCTCACAAAATTACATTTTCGGACCAGGCAACCAAACATTCATCCATGCCTTTCTTAGATCCCTCGCTGTCAAGCTGTACAAGTATCATTTAATATGACAAAGCTGATGAACCTGGTGGCCGTGCGTGGGCCCTGCTGTATTTTGGTGGGTCAGCTCTGGTGACATCGAAAACTATTATCCAGCCATTGATGATTTGCAAACATCAAAACTCGATGGATCATAATGTTCAAGACATGTTTGTAATTAATGTAACAGGGGTTTGGATCGTTAAAAACCTTCCCATTCATCTCTTTTAGAGCAGTACTTGTAGCTTCCTCTGTAATGAATTCTATAGAGGCATGGCCTTTGGGCCTTTTTGATATCTTGTCCGTTACAATTATTTTAACTGCTGCAAAGCAATTACAGCATCAACAATTTTGTGCCTGTTAGATCATGAACAAAAGGTTCAGTTCCTTACCTTCAATAAGCTCACCAAAGCTTTCAAATGCTGCATGCAAGGTTTTCTCAGAAGCATAGAACTGAAGTCCTGCTATGAACAATGCGGTTACAGATAAGGCAACCATCTTAGAGAATTTAAACGGGACAGGACAAATGTCTAATGCCCAGATGAAAAGAAAGAAATGATGTGGAACACTGAGTTCTTTCCCATTTGAAATGAAAAGAAATGATATAACATGATTTCTGAGATGAAACATAGTGCCATTATAAATGATCGATCAGGCTCAACACCACAAGCAATACAGATGGGTAATAATTGTTTGTTGCTTTTAATATAGGTTCAACCCAGCTATCAAGTACATGATACATCATGTCCTTGCTATAATGAACTGAATGTAATATTAGATTGACTTGACTACACCAAAGTGGATCTCCTCTTAGATATG
Organism: Elaeis guineensis; assembly: GCF_000442705.2. NCBI lineage: Eukaryota > Viridiplantae > Streptophyta > Magnoliopsida > Arecales > Arecaceae > Elaeis > Elaeis guineensis. The sequence goes on from NC_026002.2 coordinate 1,835,933, forward strand.
ATCGGATTTAGATTGGATGATGAGGTCCCACATCGATAACCCAAGCTGTTGGATATGATCTACTATATGTAAACTATTTGTCCACAAAAAATAATGTAATTTCAAGACCCCTAGCCCATGCATGAAGTTGTCATTAAGAAAAAAAAAAAAGGGGGGTATTGCTTCAGGCTACTTAAAGTGTTCAATTTTTTGACCACTTAACACAAAAGGTATGGAATTTCAAATCATATGATTTTTAGTATATAAATAATTTAAAGATAATAGATCACATCCAATAGTTCAAATCATCAATATAAGATATCCATCATTCAATCTAGATCTAGCTAGATTTGAGTAAAAATCCACTCGGGTGTAGCCCAGTCAATCTCCTATGATATTGAAAATTCGATTATCTAGTCATCAAGGCACAACCAAAAAACCAAAACCTTCTTTTGGCTGCACCGTTGAATTATAGTCACAAAAGGAAGAGCATAGGCTAATCCAAATAGTCAATGAACTTCTGGTATATTCTCCTTGATCTAAAGGCTCCTAGAAAAGCCATGCAACACTACATACGCACTCAAACAAGTATTAATATGTATATTATTTTCTGAATTTTAATGATTTGCTTTTAAAATAAGTTATATATAATAGTTATTTCCATGATTATGCTTAAAAGTATTTTTAAAATAGCTCATTTAAAATATGGACCGGATATGGATCACTAAGTGTCTTATCAAACCTGAACCAACCAGGACTGACCCAAGAGTAATGCACCATATCTTCAACAGCTCCTTGAACTAATAATTAATTTTAGCTTTTATGAATAAATTTTATACAGTTAATCATCAACTAGTGTTGCTAAATATTGTTTAGATGTATTTCTCAATAACCTTTCACAAAATGTGTTGTTAATGATGTCTATATATTTAAGTGTTATTTTATAGCATAATATATTTAAAATTGGTAGCTAACTTATACACATTTCTCATGGTTTCTATTTTAATCATTCTTGACCCAAGTTGACCTGAATGATTAGTCAATGAGAAAGCTTAAATATGATTCCAGCCAGTTTGAATGAAAATAGAATAGGCTTGGAATTGGATCCAGAGACTAGAGAGTGCCAAACCCCAATTCAACCCAATCCACCTATAGACCTAGTCCCCTCATCATTACATCAACTTTATAGATCATGCAGATGAGGACTCCAAACATATTAATGAAGCATGATCAAGCCTCTTGAGGTACATGAGCCATCCCTCCTCCAAGCCCCTTAGGCACACGAGCCATCCATCCTCTCTTCCCTCTCTCTCTCTCTCTCTCCCCCCCCCCCCCTCTCTTTCATTCTTGCTTTGTGCTTCCATCAAGATCCGAAGGTTTTGAGGCATGGTAACCTTGGAGGAGTGTAGCTTCACCACTGAGAAACAACAATAAGGTGATCAATGATCTCATAGTAGCACAAAACAATGGTTCGTGAAGATAGGCATATCCAAGGATTGGGCTTGTAAGGTGATCGATGATCCAAAGATACACCACAATTGTCGATCTCATTAAAGATTAAAATCTATATTAAAAAAAAAAATCCATGTTTGCTTTTACATGAAATATCTTAAGTATTGTTTGTATTAGTACTCCCTCCAGCTAGTATACTATGCTTAGCAAGCAAAGGATCATTAATGCTAGGATAAACACTTGATCTTTAAGCCTTGTCAAGAGGCAGGGTGAATTCATCGAATTCAACCATCATAAGTCAGATATTTCATTATTTCTCCCCAAAGTTGTCAAACTGCCTTGGCAAAGCAAAGCAGCGGACACCCCTCCTCCCCATATGGCCTAGGCAGCCGCCTAGTGTGCAGATTTTAATCAGATGCAGAAATATACATGTGCATATATCATATATACCACCTTATTTCACAATGTATGGCATCATGAAGACTGTTTCTCATACTTCAAAAGTCCAAAGATCAAAATCTACAGCCTTGCTACCACTATAGGAGCCAACAAGTTGCAAATACAACCAAGCAACCAGCAGCTAGCAAGGAGGAGAATGGTAGAAAGCAATAGCCAATAGGGTACAAAGCCCAACCAACAGACAATCATCAAGGAGGCAAGCAACATAGAAGATAGGAAGCAAAATAAAAGGGAAAAACAGGAAGAATGGCTGGATGAAGAAGTGATAGGAGTGGAAGAAAAGGAGGGAGAAAGATCAGAGGAAGGTGAATAAGATGAAGATTCATCTAAAGAAGAAGAAGACAAAAGAAGGAAAAAACTTAGACATGGCACTCATGTTGAACATCGCACTAGCCACTACCATTTGTCACTCCCGGCTACCCCATCAGTAGTTGTTGATCAGCCACTGATGGCTAATAGTTTAGTGGTAGCTTTTGCTGCCCTCCCATATGTCCCATATGGGCTCAAATAATGAAAAAATAGGAAAATAAACCCTGAAAGAAGTAGGGTTTATCCAGCCTTGGCCTAGGCAGCCCAGCCAAATTAAGCACCAAGGCACATAGGCAGCTGCTTTGGACAACACTGCTTCTTCATATAGGATATGTGCACACTACTTTACATATCATGAAACTCAATCTCAACTTATCTACCATCAGCTCATGCACCATAAAATAACCCCTCGCATGCAAATTAGAAAAGGTTTTAACATTTAAATTGTGCAGTAGATGAGCTTCATTTCTTCCAAGTTTCAATCAGTCAGAAATGATACAAGTTAGAACTTGCTGCCCATTTGCAAGCCCATTCCCAATAACCTTGGAGTTGTAAATCGTACGTAACATCTTTTTATGATGCTTTAAAAGTATTGAGAGCTATCTTGAAGTATCAAATCTTAATGTTGAGGCTCAACAACTCATAATTCCCATGCCACCATGTGTATATTTCTGTTGGTTACAGGTGCAGCTCAAGCCAAACAAAGGTCCCTATCAGACCTTTCTTTTTCGAACTCAAAGTTTATATTCTATCTAAGATTTTGTCACGTTCATTTTTTGATATATAGATAGATATGTAGGAATCCATTAGAGAGTTATTAGACATGCATTTCAACTGGTATTGGGTGTAGATGGGATCTGACTTTTAAGAGTTCTAACAGGAAACAAAGTAGGGAAGCAAGTTGTAGGTGGCGAGACCCTTTAACTGGGGGATTCAAAGGCTGCTAGTTACCAATTTTGGGAGCTGTAAAATGGAAGAAAGGAGTCTAGCAAGCCATGTAATAGGGGATTTAGTCACTGGTTTGTTGCAGATTTGTTTCTAATTTAGAGAGTCCTAACTAGGGTAGGAAAACTAGTCAATGACAACTATTTAATAGGCATTCCAGTCAGTTATTAGGTTTAGATTTACTTCCACATTAAAGAGTCTATCTGTAGTAGGATAGGTAGCCAATTAAAGTAAAGAAGAAGAGTACTATGGGTGGAGATTGGAGCTGAGATTTTGGGAAGACCCTTAATGTTTCAGAACTTCCCAGAAGGAAGTTATAGCACCACTTCCAAGCACTTAACCAGAGACAACTGTAGAGTAGAGTATCATGCCTGGGTGAGCAGCAAGCTTCATCTTTTAATCAATAAAACTCAGACACAATACCATGCAAGTCTCATGGGCATTTAATGGGTCATTCATGAATTTACATTCTAAAATAAAGGCTGCATGTAGCTGAACATACAGTACAAGGTAGGCATCAAAATGCATGAAAGTATTAGAATAAACATCAAAAATAGAAGGAAAAACAATTACTAGTACTGGAGATGTATATAAGACATGGTCCAACTGTGAATTCATGACTAACCTTTGTGATCTTTGTTATATGACCCAAAATTCATATCAGGCTGCACAAACAAAATCCCTGGAACATCAGCAATGCAATTAGATTCCCTTAGACTGCACAAAAGGAGAGGCATCTAAATGCATACTTGTGCATATATTTACCAGCTAGTAACCGGGCATATTGCTCACCGATTTGGCAACAAAATCCAAAATACTTTGCCCAAGAGAGATAATGTATGCATACCTGTGCATCCTTGTCACTGCAAAAATTCACTAATCAATCTTCAAAAGAAAGCCAAGAGAAGGCAGGTAAAAGGCAGAAATGACATAGGAGAGCATTACACACTTCCCCAAAACCTTGGTTAGGGTGTGAGCATAGTAGTCCACAGTCTGTGCCTTTGTTACATACCCCAACCCCAGGCTTCTCCATTTTAACTAGCCCGTACTCATTATTTTGTACTTTCAGAGAAAATCTAGAAGCACAGCCATCAGATGTCGGTTGGTCAGCTAATGAGATGTTTGAATAGCTGAAATCCTTCTTTCCAGCTATTTCATCCCTATCAGGCTTCACAGATAACACCCCTACTACAGCAAAAGCGAGCAAAACTGATCAAATAACAACCATGATTAGAAACTAGTGGTAACTTGAGAGTTATTGTTTGACATTTTCAAGATTCCAATGGGCCTGAATCAATGTAACAAATTTTGAGTACTATCTGAAGCATCTTTAACTGTGAGAAAATCTTACATCATCATTACAAACTATGAGAAAATCTGGTATTTTGTTATTTCACATACTCTGTCATTGGGTTCTGCATCCTAAACTTCCTGGGAATTGGCCAGTTTTGATCCATACTATACAATAAATGGATGCTCTAATCATGTAGAGATGTCAAGCCAGAGTCTCCAAGCATTCAAGGTGTTCTGAAGAACCAAATAAGACAGAGAAAGATGGCTTCAACATTTTTTTAAGGAACTATAGATTCAAAATATTATCACTCGGGGCTAATGTAAGTGAAGCACACCAAAACCCGAATTTTTTTTTTTTTCTGGGCAATTGAGCCTTGAAGGTAGATGGAAAAGAGGACTAGCCTACTCTAAGCATCATGCCCTCTTATCTCTAGCCAAAAGACAAACAGATTGAAGTAATAATAAAAAAAGGAAATTAGGAAAACAATGAAAGAAACGGTAATGCAATCCTAGACGGTTCATAAACCCTAGCTAGGCTTAGTCGATAAGCTCTGATTTCGAGGGCGCGGCGATCGAGGGCTTCTCCATCACCACCACCCACCAGAGGCGGAGGAAAGAGAAGGCGATAACGTCGCGGCCGTCGACGGTGGTGGCGGCGAGGATGAGGCACGGACAGAGACGGCCCTGCGAGACTTGGTTGCGAGGCGGGGAAAGGGTTGGTAGACTTGGCGGTGGAGAGAAAGGGGGTTCGCCGGGTGGTGGGCGAGAGGCGATCCGGCGGTCGGGAGGAGGACGTGGAGGTCCATGCCGGCGACCACGGCCGCCCGCCGACCAGAGACCCTCATGGCAAGAGATTTTTCGCGTGTGCAAGGATTACCCAAGCACTGCCACTATAATTTAAATTTAAAAATAATTTGTCATATACAATAAATAAAAAAAAGATTGTTAATGAATGCTGATGGAAAGAATTTGAAATCACGCTGAGCTATAAATTTGATGCTCAATCCCTCTTCATGCCACATGGTAAGAGAAAGTTGTCTTACCCATCACAATATTAGAGTATAACTTTTAAGCAAAAAATTTAAAAACTTCTCCACCTTACCAACTCATCCTGTAGTTGTAGAGACTCAACAAAAGAACTACTTGTCCACACTATTATTAATGAAAAATATATATTTTATATTATATTGTTCTGATCATAACACCTTTTATTGTTTGTGGAATTTTCATCCTTCTTAGTAATCTTTATCGTACTAGAGATTTAATTTATTAGATTTTTAAAAAAAATTTAATTGAAAATCTCAACTGCTTCGATCTATATTTAAATTTATAATGCAACCAAACACTTCAATTTTTTGTATTAAGATTGAAATTCACAATAATTCTAAATAAAATAACAAGACATATATTTTTTTTTCTCCTCTATAATTATATACTATGAAAAAATAAAATAAAATAACCCCCCCCCCCCAACACACTTAAGAATAGTATCAAATTAAATATAAATCATATCGGTTAATATCCGTATCTATCTTATAATTAAAATCTCATACCTATATACATCTTGTATCCACCTTTGATTGAGTTAGATCAAATAAAATAGATAATATTGATCAAATCGACTTGGATAAATAAGATAGTTTGATTCGAATCAAGTTGGATCGGATAACAATTCATCATGCAATTCATTATAACTTTAAAAGAGAGATTTAGATTGAGAATATGTCGAAGTAAATGCGAAACAAAACATATCATTATCCGCATACGATCCGAACTCATTTTAAAAATTTTATGTATAACCTATATCTATCTCAAAATTTAATAAGATAAAAAAAAATCTATCCCATTTAAATCAGATCGGATCAAATATCGAATAGATCGACTACAATAGCAGTCTTCCTATCATCATCAAATTAGACACATCAAAAAAAAATTATTTATTTCTTTTTCACTCACCATCTTTCTCTCTCTCCTTCCTTTCAAAATAGGCTCATAAAAAATAATAAAAAAAATATATGCCCCAGCTCCTCTCTCTCCATCCCAGCCAAACCACTTAAAAAATAACAAGCTAAGTGCAGTGCAAGGAGACTTAATATAATAAAATATAGTTTTTAAAAATATAAAAAGAAGAGAATAGAAATATAAACTACCAAAACCGCTATTCAAGCAATTAAAGAGAAAATTAAAATTTCAAATAATATAAAAAAATTTACAGATATAAGTCAATATTGTATTGTGAGGGGAAAAGGGAAAATGGTTAATGAATAAAATATGATAATTATGAATGTTCAAAAAGTGAAATATTTAAAAATATTTAAATGATGTGGATGAAAACACAACAAAAAAATAAGAATCCAAGGATAAACAAACTCTTGCTAGGCCCTACACTTGGCTTTCACATTTAAACGAATGGGTTGGACATGGGTCTAATTTAAGATAAACTAGCTCTGATTTAGATCTCATTGATTTGGATATGATGAAATTGGATATATGAAGACTTGGTTTCATACAACAAAATATAATTAGAAATGCTTTAGTTGAGAAATTGATTGTGTTTTTGATCAAAACTTAGAAAATTGACATGATCCAAACTTGCCGGTCTAAGCTGATGCCAAAACAAAACTAATTTTAGATCTTGGCTGGGTTAGATTCAAACTTGATAGGAACCTCTTCCAAGCATAGGCATGGTATGCAACTCACCTTAAACATAGAAAACTCAATATAAAATAATAACATCATTAAAGTAAGTCGTTGAGCTTATATTTGTCATATATCTGCAATATCTATTAAAAATGAAATAATTATATTCATAATCTAGAGCAAATGCTTATGGGTATACAGTATCACCAATCAATTAGTTTCTAATGAGTTTGACAAACTTTCTTAACTTTAGCTACCCAATCAAATTTTCATTATGTTTGCGTTGAAATAATTGGAATCATCTTAGTTTGGCTATGGGTATCCCTTTAAAGCTCTTTAGGCCTAAAAACACTAAGTGGTCATGTGCTTAAACCATGCTTCTTAACTTTAATTGTTCTGCATTTACCCAAACCTCCTTCTTCAATTGAACTACAAATTAGTCAAGATTCCACCATATCTCACCTTTAGTTAGTCAATTGTATCCATAATTGCATCTATCGAACCCAATTGCATTAATTAATTCATTTTCTTTGGGCTCAACCCTACTTCCTGCTTCTTCATCCAATTCATCCTATTCCACTCCATTCAAAACCTAATCCACACTTCATTCAATCTAAATCCAATCCCAATTTACCAATTATGAGTTTTATTGAACAAAATCCTCATCAATCTCCTCAATTTCCTTAACTAGTTATGCTGTTTCTTTTCAGTCAGCTCGATTCCCTAATAGAACTTGAATTCTTCTAAGTTACCGTAATTTCTATTAACATTTTATCCCAAATTGACTTAATCACATCCAATTTAACCGAATTCTACCTATAGAAGTAAATTAAAACCGATCCAATTCAATTTTAAACCTAATTTAGCTATTTTAAAATTCTATCAAATAAGCTCACTAGCCCCGCAATGCTAGAATTTGAACAATAGGATTCCCTCACGGTCCATATTTTCCAGATTTAGCTTTTTTTTTTTCTTTTTTTTTTGGACATCTCTACTGTTAGTCTGTTATCAAATAATGCTGCGATTATTCTCCATTATTTTAATAATTCTTAGTATCTCTTAAAAATTTATAATAATCATTATTTAATCATCTCTCCGTTCTCCATCCTCACCATTCCTTCTCCCTCCCTTCCCACCTCCTCTACCCACCATGATTCCCATCTCCTTCCTTCTCCTCCTCCTCCTCCTCCTCCTCCCCCTCCCGATATGTGCCTTCCTTGCCACTCCCACCTCCCAAGCCCAGGAATACCTCAAGCTCCGCCTACTCCGTAAGACCCCCCTCCCCTCCGCCCGCCAAGCTCTCGCCCTCGACTCCCTCCGCCTCTCCTCCTCCTCCTCCACCACCACCTCCTCCTCCGTCCCTGTCGTCTCCGGCGCCTCCTCCGGCGCCGGCCAGTACTTCGTCGACTTCCGCATCGGCACTCCTCCCCAGCGCATCCGCCTCGTCGCCGACACCGGCAGCGACCTCGTCTGGGCCCGCTGCTCCCCCTGCCGCGGCCCCTCCTGCTCCTCCCGCCACCCACCCGGCTCCGCCTTCCTCCCCCGCCTCTCCTCTTCCTTCGCCCCCTTCCACTGCTACGACCCCTCCTGCCGCCTCGTCCCCCACCCTCGCCATTCCCCCCGCTGCCCCCGCTCCCGCATCCACTCCCCCTGCCGCTTCCGCTACTCCTACTCCGACCGCTCCTCCGCCACCGGATTCTTCTCCCGCGAGACCGCCACCCTCAACGCCAGCTCCGGCCGCCCAGCCCGCCTCCCCGCCCTCCCCTTGGGCTGCGCCTTCAACGTCTCCACCGGCCCCAGCTTCGGCGCCGCCCGCGGTGTCCTCGGCCTCGGCCGCGGCCCCATCTCCTTCCCCTCCCACGCCGCTCCCCGCTTCGGCGCCGCCTTCTCCTACTGCCTTCCGGACTACACCCTCTCCCCTCCCCCCACCAGCTACCTTCTCGTCGGCGCCGCCCCTCGCCACCGCCACCAAAACCTCTCCTTCACCCCTCTCCTCTCCAACCCACTTTCCCCTACCTTCTATTACATCCGCATCCTCTCCGCCTCCGTCGACGCCACTCTGCTTCCGATCGACCCTTCCGTTTGGGCTCTCGACCCCACCTCCGGCGCCGGCGGCACCGTCATCGACTCCGGCACCACCCTCTCATTCCTCCCCGCCCCCGCTTACGTCCAGATCCTCCGCGCAATGACCAGCCGCCTCCCACGCGCCGCCATCGCCGGCGGCCCGCCGGGTTTCGACCTCTGCGTCAACGCCTCCGGCGGGGGGGTCCGCCTACCGAGGCTGGGCTTCCGCCTTCTCGGCGGGGCGGAGCTGGCCCCGCCGCCGGAAAACTACTTCATCGACACGGCCGAGGGGGTTCGCTGCCTCGGGCTCCAGCCGGTGAGTCGGACCGGCCCAGGGTTCGGCGTCATCGGCAACCTCATGCAGCAAGGCTTCCTCTTCGTCTTCGACCTCGACCGCGCCACCTCCCGCCTCGGTTTCTCCCGGACCGGTTGCATTGACTGAACCCGGCCCAACCCCAACCCGACCCCGGCCCGACCAATCTCTTGATCATTTTAAATTATTCTTCAATTTATATATATATATATAAATGGTCGATGCCGTAGGGCTTCCCAAGAAGTGATCTTGGGAGGGATGGGTGCGTGTCAGGGGGATTGGAGCTGGCCACCTTTTGGGGTTCTTTTTATTTAACTTTGTTGCCATTGGATTCCTCTTCTTGGAGAGACAAAGAAAGGATTAAAAAAAAAAAAGGGAAAGGAAAGGAGAAGGGAGAAAGGAGGGCAAGTAAGCTTGTTGTGTACTGGAGTGAGAGGAGTCACGAGATGGGGAACTTGGAGCAGACAGGGACAGCGAGGGCTTATTGTTTGTTTTTATTATTTCTAGTTTCTTCCTTTTTATCTCCCTTTTAACTTCTTGCAGGAATTGGGAACATTCTTGCATGGTGTCATCCAATGGGCTTTGATGAGAGTGTGTGGGAAAGATAGGTGGGTCTTTGGTGTGTGTCTGTCTGCGTTCCTGTTCATTGATTCTTTACTTCTTTTGTGTGCTTGTGGAATGGAGGTGAGCTTGTGACCAAAAGGACAGGAAAGATGATGACACCTATCCTTGATTCCCTGTAGATGTGGAATGGTAATTAATGGCTGCATCTGTACCCTTTTCTTGGCTTTTCAGTTGATCAATTTAATGGTAATCATAACTGCCCTGGCTGTCCGGGGCTGCTGGTTGGTTAAGCAAAATCACTCTGCTTCCATAATTATTTCACTCTATTTTTGTTTTCTTGCTGTTTGAATCATTTATTATCAAAAATCCAAATAATATTAGAAATAAGTAGGTAATTTGAAGTTCGGTATTTCTTTACAACTTGCTAATTTGAGATTAGATTTGACTAATAAATAACATGAGTTTCTATAGAAATCTACTTGTAAATTTATATATATTGCATTTCATTAAAGCAACCTGCTCTGAAAATACTATATTGTAGGCCAATCGTCGTGTTTGTGCTGATCTCCCATATGACACCATCATGATCTAAAATATTTGTATCTTATTTACATCTTTTGAAATCTTTGGTTATACTTGGCATGTCTATAATTATTTTTGTTAAAAACAAATACTGTTCTACATTTGTAGGATCACATTCAATGATGTAAGATGTATCCATGCATTTTTAGATGTGTTTATGGTAGCATTACAAGATAGCTTTATGTTACTGGACATCTAAGTCCCATTGAAATGTTTTTGAAGACTTGAATGGTAAATATGATTAATCAAGAGAACTAAAATCTTGTTTCTTATTTCTTATATATGTTACTGATATGACATGAAATCTGTCTATCGCGGATGGACACATGGCAAGTAATTTAAAATAGATTTGAATTTTGGGCAGTTATAATTCTATTATTAAAGCTCATTCTTTTGTGGATAAATATTATTAGAAAAGTTGGTCAATTTTCTCATTGACCAACTTATTCATCTTCCAAAGTTTTTTATGATGAATAAGTTACTTTTCATAGATAGCATTTACTTGTGAAATAAGAAAACAATCTTATCCATTTATGAGTAGTTAAATCATTTTCTCATTAGTCAGTAAAGTAGATATTTAATTTTATTTTTAAAATTTTTTGATTTTATTTTCAATACTTTCATTATTCAATGTCCAATAACTCATATTTACTTTCTTCAAACTTAAAAAGTATAAAGGATATTATAAAAAATATGGATAAATTTTAGCAACTTACTTAGGAAAGTAGTAATGCAAAAGAACATGGATATAATAGATTTCAAAGTTATTTTCATGTGTAAAAGAACATAGATAAATTATTTTTTTATTTAAATATTATTTGAAAAATATTTATCTATAAAAAATATAGGATAAATTTTTTACTCATAAAAGAATAGATCCTTTAGGGGATCCAAAAATGAAAGAATGGTTATAGCATATTTGAATTCCTTGCTAGATCTAGATTAAGGAACAAAGGCAATCTTTTGATTTCTGCCTCTAAATTATGATCCATTCTCCCACACCAACATAAACAGGCTCAAGAGATCTTTAAAAAAAAAGCATTCAAAGGAAGAAACTTCCATAGCTCAAAGCTTCCATGATAAAATGTTCTTTATCTCTCATCCATCATTTTGCAATTCTTAGTTGTAGGTCAGCAGGTCTATAGATTGTCGAGGCTGAAGTGATGGCCGAGACCAAGGTGAAGGTTAAGGTCGAAATGAAGATCGAGACCAAGATGAAGGTCAAAGTCAAAGTGAAGGCTAAGACTAAGGTGAAGACCAAAGCTAAAATGAAAGCCAATATCAAGATAAAGGCTAAGGCTGAAGTGAAAGCTAACACTAAGGTAAAAGTCAAGATCGAAATGAAGGTTGAGTCCAAAGTAAAGGCCGAAATCAAGGTGAAGTTCAAGGCCAAAGCGAAGGCCAAAATTGAGGTGAAGGCTGAGGCTAGTTCAGAGGTCAAACTCCTAAAGATCGAGCTCCCAAAGGTCAAACTCTTGAAAGCCAAACTCCTTAGGCCAGCTTAAGAAGGTTGAGGCAAAAAGATAAGATAAAACTACCGACCTAAGAAGGTTGAGGTTAAATGGTCGACATGAGAAAGTCGAGGTTAAACGATCGACTTGAGAAGACTGAGATGAAATGACCAATCCGACAAGATCGAGATTAAAAAGTCGAGATTAAACGACTAATCTAAGAAAGTCGAGGTGAAAACTGATCAAAATCAAACTAACTAGAATAAGATAATATTCTATACTACTCTAATCTTCTCTTATATCTTCTTTTTATTGATATTATTGCAAAGTCCTTTCTGACTTAGACATCGAAGAGTTCGGTTAGAGTATATTCTACAAACTTTTTTTTCTTTTTATACAAATCAGCATCTTTATATGGATTGACCAACACCCTCCAAGTCGTCATAGTCAGGTAGGATTTGGGCATCAATAAAGTGGCACCAAAGGAAGGGCTCGAGAATGTATCTCACCTTCTTCCATCAAATCTAAGCAACTTTAGCAATGAAAGTTGAGACCGAGGTGAAGGCCGAGGCTGAAATGAAAACCAAGGTCGATGCAGAGGCCGAACTCCCAAAGATCATGTTTCCAAAGATCAAATTTTCAAAAATAAAAAAAAAAAACTCAAAAGATCGAACTCTCAAAGGCTGAACTTCCAAAGGTCGAACTCCTAAAGCCAATTTAAGAAGGCCAAGGTAAAAAGATCAAGGTCAAATGTCCGACCTAAGAGATTGAGGTGAAACAATCGATCTGAGAAGGCAGAGATGAAATGACTGACCTGAAAAGGTTGAGATGAAACGACATATCTAAGAAAGCCTAGATGAAATGACTGACTTGAGAAAGCCAATGTGAAAAAACCAACTCGAGAAAGTCGAGATGAAATGACCAACCTAAGAAGGTTGAGTTAAAAAGACTACCTGACAAAACCAAGGTAAAATGACCGACTTGAGAAGGCCAAGGTGAAAGTCAATTAGAATGAAGCTAAGCAAGACAAGGCAATATTCTACGGTACTCTAATCTTTTCTTATATTTTCTCTCTTTTTTTGGTACAGGTGGGTGATCACACGACTCTAATGTGAATGCAATCCATAAAGTCAGAAAATAAAAAATCCTACAAGATCCAAGAGCATCTCTATTTCTGTCGTCAAGTCCAGTCTCTGGTATGCTCAATAACATAAGAAGCAACCCAGTTTGCCATACTATTTACCTTCCGAAAGACATGGTGGACTGACACAATGGCAAACTCTCATAGGGAAGTTCAGATGTTATGGAGAAGTGGATAAGCCTCCAACTATCTCGTGTCATCCCGAATTCAGTCGATAACAGTCACCGAATCGCCCTCAATGCATATCCTCTCCGTTCACAGCTCCTGTCTGGTACAGATAATGTCCGTCCAAGTGACTCGAAGCTCTACACCTATGATGGAGGACTCAAAAAGATATGATCTTCGAGCTATCAGTATTTTGGCATCCAGCTCCCAAATAACAAAGCCAGCACCGCCCGTACCATCTCCGACACTGCCATCAAAATTGATCTTAATAAACTTCGAGGATGGAGGCTCTCAAAAAATGAAGATAACCTTTCAATTCACTGCAGGAGTAGCATGGGACTCCTAGGACTCGAGGGCATCAAAGGATGAGCCGATAGCATTAAAATGGTAGTACTCCTCAACTAGACCCATAACTCTCTCCAGCATCCGATGTGTAGGCACCATCTCAGCATCGAAGACCAAATTGCTCTTAAAAAATCAGATCTAATAAGTGACATACGCCATCCCCTCCAGGTACAGATCGGCCCTCCATTCCTTGGTCAATCGCATCTAGGAAGAGGCCCAGCTAGGGACCACCACTCGCCTCCAGGGTTGGCCTCCCATCCTCTTTCAAATCAATCTCACTCTCGAACAATGTAGGAGGGCATGCTCCATCAACTCCTCCAAACCATAGATCAGGTAGGAAATCAGAAAGTTCATACCCCTATTCCTGAACAACATGCGCGTCGGAAGCCAGTTCCAAGCAACCTTCCAAATAAAGAATCTGACTCTAGGATGAGCAGCCATCCTCTAGATCCATGCAGTCTCGATCCTTCTGTGTAGTACCATCATACGCCTTGAAGAGATCTCTCACAGGGATCTTGGGGCAGCAAAAACGGCCCATACCATCAAATCTTGGATCTGATGGATAGGCATCGGGATGGCAAGAATCTGATCAGCAAGCAAATCGTCAAAGAGACAAATAATGTCCTGTGCTCTCCAAACTCTACCGTCAGTAGCTAATAAGTCATAGACTGGCAAATAGTCATCCACCTCCATGCTAATATAGATCGGCCATCTGGAGAGAGGCAAACCAGAGATCTAGGCATCCTAGCATACATCAATCGATGCCCCATCCCCACTCAACCATTTAACCTAAGCCAACATAATAGGGCACGGGCACAAATCTTCCTCCAGATGAAGAAGCATCCACGAGCAGCTTATATCTAGGACTCCTAACTCCACATTCCGTACTGAGCCTTTATCATCCTACTTCACAATCAGTCGGGCTAGAGAAGAAATCTAGCTGCATAAATAGTAAGCATAGCTTCCCTCCTCTCCAACATGGATTGAATCCAAGGCTCCTATCCCTCATAAGCTGGCAGACCATCTCCTAGGATACCAAATGGAGCCTCGACTATCATATCTAGAGCCCCACAAGAAGTTTCGAAAAAGCTAATCCAACCCCCTGAGACAAGAATTCGGCACCACTATATTCGCCAAGAGATAGATCAGAATAAAGCTCAAGATCAATCTGGCGAGAATCGTCCTATTCATCATGGAGAGAGCATTGGCTTATCAGCTGTCGAGGAGATCCTAGACCCGTTGATTACTATTATTCCAAAGTCCTTGACTTAGACATCGGAGAGCTTGACCAGAGATAATCTGGCATGCTTTTCTCTTCTTTTTGTACACAGATCAGTGTATCTCCATGGATTGACCACTGCTCTCCAAATCATCATAGTCGGGCAGGAGTTTGGCATTAATAATCGTAATTATGAATTAAGGTTGGGACACTATATCAAATTGTTCCTTATTGTGGTTGGTGGTCATAAGATGATGTTTGTTACATGCCAAATTGGTACCTCGTATTGATGGTCGAGTGCACTACAATGCACTGGTAGACTACCTAGAAAGCCATGTTTAATTGAAGCCACACCTGTCAAGTTAAACAATATCATCATCTTTCCATAGCCCTTGCAATTTTTTTGATCAAACCAGTCTATGTTAGCTAATAGGAATCAAGTTACTTTTATGGCCGAACTACCTATTCCAAGATAGGAATCTGCTACTTGGAACCGGAGAATAACTAATTTGGGCAAATAAAATTAATCAAACAAAATAAATTCACTAGTGGATGTCATTGTGTTGATGAGCTATATTTACATACTAAACAAATATAAATTATGTTTATGATTTTTCTAAATGGTTTGAAATATGTGTTTAATATCTGACGACTAAGCATGAGTGTTTGATGATGAGTTTGATAGTGTGTTAGCGTTATATGCTTTTCTCAGAAATTAACTCAACTTGATGTATAATATGGAGGGACGGTAGTAAATTATCATGCTATCACACAAAGGGATACATCTCATAATATTCTAATGTTAGGAATTTCGTTGTAATAATACTTTCCTAGGTCACTTACAAGTATAGATATATAGGCCATTTAAGATTTAATAAATTTGATCAATAAAGTTGATCAGTCGTATACATATACCCCTTCGATTTGAATTCCACATCTAGCCTACTAGCACATTCCACGTGCCTTGCACGTGATTTTGCATATTCCAAACCAGGAAGGATATCGGGAAGGATACGAGGCTGTGCATATATGTGTAAATTCACTGATTTGGTTTCTGAAAGATTGCCGAGGATTTTTCATAGCGTATTGAGATTTTGTAAGATTTTCGTTGGTTCAATGAGAGGGGTGTAAGGATTCATCTTCCTTTGCATGAATCCACTGTTGGATCATCCACCGGTCGCTTTGAGATCCATAAGATGGATAAATGACAAAGTTCAGGGTGCTTTGAGCTCTGTATGGTGGGTGATCCAATGGTGGATTTGTGCGAAGAAAGGTGAATGCTTCTTTTATGTGGAAGATACAAACCCGGTCCATGTGAGAGATGTCTTTGTAATTCATATGTATTTGTTCATGTTACGTTGTAGAACCAATATAAAGGGTTCTGGGGCTCATTGTTTAGGTCCATTGTCAGACCCCTACTAGCGCAATCACGTAAGAAAGCAAGTATGGGCCTACTCTATGACTCCCTCTGTGTAACGAGAAATTATTGCATGCACCAGGTGCAAATAAACCGGGGCAAATCCCGGAGGATACGCAGGGTGGATAGCGCGCAATCGGGAACTGATGAAATACAAGGGGTAGTGTAGATCTGACGCGGCCCAATTGCACCTGGTGCATGCAATACGGAGGCATGTGGGACCCTCTCTCTTACGTGAAAGAATCGCTGGCCGGATATAACTAGCACCACCACACCTCACCTCACCTCAGACAACCCATTTTATGACTACCATAAATACAACGCCAGGGTTAGGGAATCGAACACAAATACTCGCACCTCGTCTCTCCTCTCTCTCTCATTTTGATTTTTGTCAGGGTTTTGAAGAAACTCTAACAAGGGCAAATCCAAGTAGGATTAAGCCGCAGCATCAAGATGAGAAGCTGTGCCACTCTGAATGGGAGTGTGGCTACGATTTTCATTTTTCAAACCTTCCATGTCATTGAGAAAAATTTTTGTGCAATATGATCGACCCCGGAGGCACAGCCTTTCCAGTGCAATTCTCAATCTACCATGATTTCCACTATACCGTTCCAGGAGTTGGATTTCCGTTGACATGGACGCTTGCACTAATTTCCCCTCGATTCCCATCCCGGTTCAACGAAGCGGAGAAGGACGAGGCTGGATCTCCGGCCTTTTGGCTGCTGGACCAGTGAAATTGATGTTAAAGCAAACACATGATGAGTACACTGCCACTTTTGCTGGATATTAAAGAGGATTTATCCACTACTATAAACTTCAACCGAACAGCATATATTTAGAGAACAGAAAAAAAAAAAGGGGGATTTTCAACCATTCCTGAAAGTGGAATATCCAAATAAAATGGTCCTACATTTCTAAAGGTAAATATTCACTTACAAAACTACAGCCTCGCCTTACAGCTAGTGAAGCCAATTTAAATGCGTGAGTCCTCCTCCACACCTGAAAAATGTCGGTGTGGAATAATTTGGACTAAAACCCTACACTAAGGAGGAAAACTGAAACGCAGACAACAAATCTTCATCAGTCCTTTTGACTGTACATTCTCTTTTTCACGCCACATGGCGCCATTCAATGATTAGATGTTTCCAAAACTCGACTTTTAATTTTAATCCTTACTTTGGGTGCCAAGCTGCTTTGTGTGTTTTCACTCGTTTCTCTACTTACTGAAACATGAGGTTCAACACTTTGTTCTGATTTCTTGGACTCCCCAATAGCTGGTGCTACTTGTGATTCTACAGGTTTTGCTACGTTTCGCAGATCACGTGCAGTCCTTTCTTCACCCTTCTGCATCTTTGCCAACTCTTTCTCCATCCTTTTCTTCTCCTTCTTCAGACGCTTCCTCTCCAGATACTCTGGGTCATCTTTCTTGTTTGCTTTATCCTCTCGTTTTCGCTTTTTTTCCTTGTCTTTCTTATCCTTCTTCCTTTTCTCTTTTGCCTCCTGATCATCCATGGGCAATAGAGCTCCATCTCCATCATGTCTGCCAATAGAAAAGGTCTGAAGACTGCTAGTTTTCTGGGCAACTGCCTCTCCATCACTTACATTGACAACAGGAGATAACTGATCCTTGGAAAGCACATCTGATCTTGAATCTGCTGTACACTGCAATTCCTTGCCAATCTCATCTTTGGAAACCAATTTTGCACTACCAATGCTTGCAGTCATCCTAGATTCGTGACCATGAGAAGAGTTAACCTCTTCATTGTTTTGATTGCTCACGTTCAATGGCTCATTTGCGCCTCTTGTAGGTGCATCTACAGATACAGAACTGCATGGGCCCAATTCCGCTTCATTTTGTGCACCTCGAGAGTGGTCCATCTGATGATCAACATCATCTGCTTTACTGGATGATACAGGTTGCTTAACCCTGATCTTTACAACATTTTTTCTTTCACTGCAATTGGAAACAGTATCGGCTTCCTTGGCGGTCTCTGCAAAAGGCAGCACATTAGAAACAGGATCGGCATCCTTGGCAGACTCTGCAATGGGCAGAGCATGAGGGGGGTTCGTATCCCTGAGAGGTTCCTGAGGTTTTGATATCTTTAGCTTTAGGGGTGCAGGCCTAGACAGCTGTTCAGTACAAGTTTCTGCAGCCACCACTGGATGTACATTGATTTTTGGAACACCATAGAGTGTTGGAGACCTGAGGATGACAAACAGTATTGTTAACATGAACAGTTGAAATTTATACTGCCAGAATCCTCTTTGCTCTTACTGCTGATTTTTCAATTCTTGCTCTAATCCATACAAGCAAAAAAATAAAAATTAATTAATTAATTAATTAATTAATAATAATAATAATAATAATAATAATAAGAACAACAACAACAACAACAATGGAGATACAGAATATGCAACCTTTGAAAAAAAAAAATGAGCACACCACTATCTTTTAACATTTTTCTATTTAAGAATTTAGGAATATTGAATGTTTTAATAAGCAAAATCGTGCCACTACATTTTCAACTCAAGCCAAACCAAAGTGCATTACAGAAAAATGCAAGAATCTTATCTAACACAACCATTAACAGCATTCTCCAATTACAAAAGTACAGTAACATGAAATTGGACACAATCAAAATCTTATATGCAAAGAAGGTTTTTTCTGGTAACAAATTTGCAGAATAAAGTGCTTGATGCATCTATCTTATTGCTTCATGAGTCACATTACAAAATTTAAGCAACAAATATCAATTATAACTGCTTTGTTTTGAAGGCTAGTTTGCTAAAAAGGTTTAAAAAAATAAATAAATGATTCTGCATTATTTCATGTTAGCTTCTGAACCCTCTTGGAGTAGTTCAGTTCATTTTTGATAGGCCATCTACTCAAACAATTAATACATACTACTAGTACACTTGACAGAAGGAAAATGGACAAGTGGGAAATGTTCCTTACCTCCCAACAACAACCTGCAAAATGCAGAACAAATGATGCCGAAGGAAGACATTGTTGAACGCTTTTCTGCTTGCAAGCAGATGAAGTAAAGCAACAAGAGTTGGACAAGCTATATCACTATCGATTTGAGACTCGACATTTACTTGACACAAATGCATCACATGCAGAGCCAGCTTTGACTGTCCTGTAATTAGTGTTATGTTAGCATAATTTATTTAATTTATAACAACGAAAGATCTGAATAATGCCACACCTCGAAAAGATGGCTCTTCCTCTAAGAACTTCATGAACAAGCACAGAGCTGCATCAAGACCTTTACAGTAGAACTCCAGATCCAGAAGTATCCTGTTTGCTTCCATTCGAACTTTCCATGATGTTCTCATGATGTTCCGAAATGGTTTGATAAGTTCACAGACACGATCCTGAAGCAACAAAATGGCCATATAATGCATAAAAATTTTTAAAAAATATTGTTACTAAGACAGAAGACTGCTTACGAGAGGTATAGAGGTTGACATCTTCAATGCAATCTGTGCAAGGGTGCGAATGCAGCTTATAGTCAAGATTCCATTATAGCTGGGCATTAGGCTGAGAGAAGCAAGATAGGAAACAACTGAGGAACTTTTAAATGACTTCATAAACAATAAATGTAATTGGGGGTAGTTTCTAGCAGCAAGTTCTCAGGCTATATTGTTCATTTCTTGATGCACAATGAATGTACATGGACACACCTGTCAAATTGTAGTAGCCGATCTACACGCTTGAGAAGAGATGATAAAAGAACAGCCTGAAAATACACATAGAAACCGATATATAATAACTGTACACATATAGAAAGGAGAGCACGCAGAAAATACACATATAGAAAAGAGCACAAATTTCATCAAGCAAAATTTCTAGCAATATATATAACTATACATCATTTATGACTTTAT
Organism: Elaeis guineensis; assembly: GCF_000442705.2. Taxonomy (NCBI): domain Eukaryota; kingdom Viridiplantae; phylum Streptophyta; class Magnoliopsida; order Arecales; family Arecaceae; genus Elaeis; species Elaeis guineensis. Next base: position 1,856,162 of record NC_026002.2, read on the forward strand.
AATTGATAAAAGGCTGAAGATAACCTTTCATATTATCTTCAAGAACATTTTTTTTTTTCATATTTTGAGACATTTTTCATTGGCATTCAAATAGCTTTCAGCACCAATTGATAACCCATTTACCCCTATAACCATCAAGGTACCAACTAATTGGGCTTTATCTCCAGAGTCGCTACAATATTTTCAAATCCTTCCCGCAATTCTCATGCAACGTCAACTCCTTTTCTCCTAAATCTTTTGACAGATTCCTTCCCAAAAGGGCCTCGTTGTTCTACATGCCTATAACATTTCAACCGGTCTTTCATCCTGAACTAAGTTTAACTCTTACAGCCACTCTCATATGCTTGTTCCTAATTCTATCCTTGTTTATTTTACCACATGTACATCATTTTCATTACTGCTGCATTCATCCTTTCTTTTTGGGCTATGTAATGTCCGCTATTTTGAACCATAAACAAAGTAAATATCATTTCTCTTTTATAAACTCTCCATAACATTCACACAGTATGTGTCAGTCACATAACACTCAAGAAGCACCTCCAGTTCATCAACCCTACTCTAAATCTATAATACATGTCTTCATCTACCACTCATCTTCTACACAGTACATCTTAAAATAATTAAGTGAAACATTTTGTGAATTTTTCTGACCATCAGTTATGATCACGGTCCAACTTCTTTCTTTGACACTAAAATTGAATTTTATATGCTTTGTTTTTGTTTTTCTAAATTTAATCCCTTATCCTCTAAGCCTTCCTCCATACCTCCATATTACCATTTATCCTTTACTGTCAATCATGACAAATATGTCCGCAAATAGCATACACCATGGTACATCCTCTAAAATATCACCAGAAAATTCATTTATAACATCTAAAATAAAAGCATAGAGCTGATCATTGGTGCAAACTCAAAGTTCACTTGAAAGATGCGTCATTCCAATAAGTCCATGCACATCACTACCCCATGAAATATGTCCCTAAATAATTTTCATGCATTGTTTATGCACATCTATCTTTCCCAGTGCCCATTAATTACCTTTGTTGTTATGCTTCCTCAGAGTCTATTAAAGTTCATAGCAAGATATGCTCACAGCAGATTAGCCACAGAATTGTTGGAGGTTCATGATACCAGAGGTTCTTACTTATGGAAAGGTATAGGAAAGATCCAAGATATATACCTCATAAGCAGCTGCTTTAATCTTGCAAATGAGACACATCAAATATGCAGTGACAGGTGGGATGTGAATGCACCCTTCAATCCAGCTTCCTAAACTTGTTCCAAGTTGCTTCATATAGGGATGCAAGAGTCTCAGATTGTTGGAATGGCAGAAGCTGGGGGTTATTCTTCAACCAAGAACCCACCATGAATTGAGCAGAGGAAGCATGCAAATTGCATACCCTCCTAAGAGAGGTTAGAATTGTGGAACAGCCAACACCATTATATGAAGACCAGGAAAACTGGCGTTTATTCATTCAAATCAACCAATGCTCTTATAAATCAGGAAAGGGTAATGTGCAAAACTGCTAATGTAATTTGGACGATCAAGGCACTCCTAAGGGCCCGGATTTTCTTTAAGGAATCAGCTTCTAACCAACGTTCACCAAACCGTCCCGAACCGAGTGACTCAAAGCATTCCAAGCCGTACCGACAGCAAATCAGAACACCGGACGAGAGAAAAAAAAAGGAGAGGAAGAGAGAGAGGGGAGAGAAAGAGGAGACAACAACGACGCCGAAGGACCAACAGTGGCCCGCCGAGGCCGTCGGAGGGCCACAGAGGCCGCTACGGCTCGGTAACACCCGATAGAACATTTAATTGAGAGAGATAGAAAGAGAGGGGAAGCGATGGTATCAAAGGGACGCCGCTGTAGCCACCGAGTGGCAGAAAATGCACCGACGGAGTTGCGAGCACGGAACAGAGGTGACCATCCCTATTCAGTTCATTGTATTTTTTTTAAAAAAAACAATGATGAATAGTGAAGCCACCAAATGGGTTTGCCAGCTTCACTGTTTCAAAATTTTTTTTGAAAAAAATCAAAGAAACAATGAAGTCGGCAATGGATATGCTGGCTTCACTATGGTCAAAATTTTTAAAAAAAATCCCATGAAAAAGAGATGATCACCCCTATTTCATGCCCACGGCGCTGCAAGCTGCGATTACACCATCCAGCAGCCAGCCGAACGCCCTCCAGCTTCCCCTCCCTCCTTTTTTTTACCTCCCTCCTTTCTCTATCTCTCTCTCGGCCAATATTTGGAGGAAGTGAAGGCCTTGGTGGCCCTTCGATCGTGGCCGCAGCCCGCCTATGGCCACTGCTGGCGTCTCCTCCAACCACCCTCTTCCTCCCTCCCCCCTCTTTTCCTCCTCCCCAGTTCCCTTCTCTTCTATATTAGTTCGTGCCAATCCAGTCCAATACGAACCCATACCGACTCATACCGCCGGCCGGCTAGCATGAATCTTGGTTTCGATTTCACGGACCTTTTGACTAAAGACAATCTATCTCAACAGAACATATAGGAGATCCTATTTGCACTTTATATCAAATACAGCACGATGGAAGGAAAAATATTCCCCAAATGCAATTTCATCAGACAACTATGCAGTGGGTTGTTTTGAGGCTAGGGCATCTAGAGAGAGGACTAACATATGCATATATGGAATGATTGGATAGAACAGAATGTTAAGAAAACAAATGCCTAATATAGGATGTGTTGGTCTCCCTCTACTATGGACCCTCTGGAAGAAACAAAATACAAGAGTTTTCTCACCGAACCAAAACATTGCAGGGGAAACACAAAGGACAATTTAGGCACAAGGGGCACAGGAAACAAATTGGCTTTCTGCATTTAGGCCATATTAGGAGTCTTCTAAGCAATCCGCACAACAAATCCTTTTCAACCTCTCCTGAACCTATGACCTTCCCCCACCTTCCCCTCTATCACTTCTTCTGGACCCCTGCAAGATTGTACTTACTCTCTATTTGGTACGAATAATGGATTGGAGAAAGGATACATGAGGGAGAGGACGGAGAAAGGATAGATAAGGGAGAGGATGGATGGATCTTCCATTCATCCTTTCATATATATTTGGTGAATCATGGAAGGATAGATGGGAATGATTTCCTCCTCCATTTGGTATAAAAAAAAATGAAAGAATAATAGATGACGTTTGTATAACATTTTTATGAACTATCCTTTGATAAAAAATATTATTATTATAAATTTATAATATTTATTTATACCTAAAGAAGAAGTCAATGTATAAACTTAAAATCTTTATAATTTATAATTATATAAAAAATATATAAATATTTAATTTTAATTTTACTTTTATAAATAATTTATAAATTAATTATTAATGAATTAACTTATTTATATGAATTATATAAATAACTAATTAATTTATAATTTAATTTAAATAGTCAATTAATTTTTACAAATAGATAGTTAAAAATAAGAAATATAAATAGAAAAATGGAAGATAATTCTAATTATTCAATTATAATTATGTAAATTATGTAGTAAAATTAAAATAATTAGTAATAAAATTTAATAACATAGGATTAATAGTATAGATAAAATAAAAATATATATAAATAATATGAATGAAAAAGTGAATAAGTGTTATGGTTTTGTCAAAAAAATTAATAAGAAATTTTGTCAATGTAAAAATCCATCCATCACGTCACATGCTCCATCCATCCTTCCTACATCTTCCTGATTTGGGATGATGCAAATTGATGGGCCAGAGTGCAAGGTTTTAAATCCCATAGGACGAAGTTGTCCTGATTTCTCCATGAAATGGGATGCTCCGCAGTCCCGTCCTGTTCTGACGGTGGTCCCGATCATCCGACCCAGTAGATATCCTCCATCTTTCTTTTTTTCTTTTCTTTTTTCTTTCTTTTTCTTTTACCTTCCTTTCTTTCCTTTCCTTTTTTTTTCTTTTTTCTTATTCCTTCCTTTCTTTTTTTTTCTTTTTCTTCTTCTTTCTCTCTCTTCTTCCTTCTTTCCTTCCTTTACTTTTTCTTCTCCTTTCTTTCTTTCATTTTTCTTCTTCTTTCCTTTCATTTTTTCTTTTTCTTCATCTTTCCTTTCTTCCTTTCTGTCCTCTTTCTGCTTCTCTCCCCATGTGGATGCATTTCGAAATCCCAACCCTATCCCGATTCTGTTTTCTCACAAGAACAGGACGAGATGGTCGGGATTCCCCATGTCCCGTCGGAATGCAAAATCTTGTCAGAGTGGATGGGCAATCCCTCCTTTTTATCTATCTATCCTAAAAGATTTTGAACTAAATAGTGAAGGAAGCTATCCATCCTTCCAACCCTATCCATCCTTCCTCTCGTGACCCCAATCAAACACAGGATTAGTTTGAATTCAATTTCAGCCAAATGTAGGCACAAGTGAGGCAGCAGGGTCATCCAGCATCGCTAGAGCTGTCGTTGTTTCCATCTCAGCAGCAGAGAGCTACCGCTGAGATGGAATTCAGCTAGATGCCATGCTAGAGGGAGGGAACTAGCTCATTTGAGAACAAATGCATAAGGATGAAAAGAGGATGGAAAGGAGCGAACGCATGCCTAAATGGAAAGTTTTCTAGAGCTCATAGTGCATTATTTTTCTACTCAAGTAGAGGGGTACAATCATGGTTTTTCCTCACTTCGAAAACATCAAACGAACACCGAACTATAAACTTTTATTCTGGAATCTTGAAAAACTAGAGTAACATCCTCATACCATCGTATTTCAGAGAATCCAGATAGGACCTTAATGACATCGCCAGCTTTATTTTTTCTTGGGGGAGATTATTGTTATGGTATGATGAGATGATGAAATTGCAATATTTTTCAAGCTTGAACAGTAATTTAGCTTTTGCCTCAAACTCTGTTTTTGATTTTCTGCACCCCTCTTTGGTTCAGGCTTTTTATCATCTAGTTCTTCAAGCATACAAGCCTCTACTTTTTCAGGAAAATTTTCTTCAGTCCCAATTTTCTAGGATTGTCCAACATATTTAATTTAGTTATTATCCTAACCATAGCACATTTTTTCAACTTCAGAATGAAACTCATGTTTTCGACCAAACTTGGGTATGCCCCAAATTTTTCTAATTCTTTCGGGGAAAAAAAAAAAACCCACAGAAGTTCCAATTTGACCCCTTATTCCTGCTCTTTGGTGACAAGTCCTATCAACCAATGTTGAGATTTTTAACTTCATAGTTGGATTTTAAACAAAAAAATATTTTAACAATGCATTACATCAAGCTGAAAAATCAATACTGAGCCTTAAATACCCACGTAGACCCTCCATCAGAACTTATCATATATCATGCTCTTAGAAACACATTAATATTATAAAAGGTCCTCCATTCTGACAAGTCGCTAAAGGCTTATAATACTACATACCAAGGTTTTAAATTTCGTGGGACGGAGCTGTCCCGATTTTTCCATGGAACAGGACGCCGCCATCCCGCTCCGTCCTGACACTTGGGATAAAGGATGTCCTAAGACGTCCCGATTGGGATGCTGGGACGCTAACGGGATAGCCCTGTCCCGACACATAGGATGGTACCCTATCCCGATGTCCTGCGGGACATCCCACTAAGACCTGAAACCTATCTACATACATAGCACACACTATATAAGATGAATAGATACATATATATACATATTCATATGTTTTACCGTATACTTAAATGCCCAATGCTCTCAATAGAAGCCATTTTGTGGCTAGACGCCCATGACCAAACTTTATCTCATAGCCACCAATCAGATACTTTCTTCTTTTGAATAAACCTTATGCAATGCATGTGGAAAATACCCATAATGTGAAAGCATCCAAGTCCAGCCACATCAGGTCTGACACTAGGTCTTTCGCACAACAATCCTGAGCTAAGGCCCACATATGGCCATCAGCCCTTTCCCACCTCTCCCATCCACTTATGTCTCTCCTCTCTTTACAGACTCAACTTTAATCAATACATCCCCTTGGTTAGACTTCTGAAGTTTGGGCCCAGAGAGATAAAAACAAGCTAAGAAAGTAGGAATATGTTTATATGTAAATAATAGAAAATTTCATAATTTCCCAGGAGATCACAGATATCCATGTTCTTTTCACATGCATTGCAAATAGAGTTATTCCTCTCAGCATGAATTAATGATTTACAGGCACATGCAACACATAATCTAAAGCTCACTGTAAATCAACAACTCTTTAATTCCTAAAATGTTTATGAATTGTATGTAATATAAATCATTGATTCACCATGAAAAACTTAAAGTCTTAAACACTAATTTATCATGTGCGCTGCAAATTTACATAACATCCATGCATGGAACACATACTAGGGTATACAACACTGCAAATTGAATAGAAAGGTAACCAACAGACAAGCTGATCCAATATTTTCTCACTGAAGTCTTCTGTGAATAAAAAATCATTTAAAAAATACAGAGACTAAGCAGAATTTATTAGTTGATAATAATTTTTATCTGGGACAAAATCAATCATGCAACTAAAGAACAGCATGGAAAACTGATAAATATAAGAAAATAACCAGATGTTTAAGCTGGACACAACACATCAACCATAGTAAACAAGCTAAAATATGAAAAAAAGAAAAGATACAGAAATGCTTGATGCAATTATTAAGACTAACTGTCTAGACAAACCTGCTGACCAAATTCAAGTCCACCTATGGATTGAACCAAAGCAGCAAGCCAGTAGACATCTGAATAGGGGTTCCCATTGTTATCATTGTACTGAAAAGGAAGGAAAGGAAAGTGTTTAACACGCATACACGGACACGCGCACAAAGTAAGCAAAAAAGTAACTTAATAAAATAGGCTATAGCCCCAACTATATAGAGTACATGACAGTAAGTACATCATAGCTTTATTTTTTTTTTTTTTTTTTAAGTAACTATGCAAAAAGTTAAGACCAAATTGCCAACTGAGTTCACAAATAAGTGTGTCCGTAACATATTACAGTTAATGAAAGTTTTGAGAACTAATTCTGATTTCAACTGGGCCAAATGAGTTTTGTTTGCAGCATGTTTAGCTCAGAATGCCAAGTTTCAACAAATAGTAGCAACAGCAGCAGTAGTGACTGAAACCACCATTTTAAATTTCAAATGAATTGACCAGTTTGATTGCTTACTCAGCAGTTAATGCAGTTGGGTTGCATCAGAACCTATGACTCTCCAAGCACCCGTTCAACTTGTTGAACCAGCAGTTCGACCATTTTAACCATCTTGTCCACCCAATTCTCCACGCATTAATTGGTTAAAAATGGAAAAAGAAAAAGCAAAGAGGGCCAGATTCCCGCTTGAGATCTTTCCTCTCTATCTTAGGAGAAGGGCTGTTGTCACTGAGGATGAGGGCTGCCATTGCTAGATCTGCAAGAAGCACTGGCAACATTTGAAAAAGAAAATCGGTTTATTAGCTAGACCCTCTTCCCCTTCTTCCTTTTTTCCACCTCCTCTTTTTGGTTGATTCAATAGGGAAATGATGATCCATGAATGAGCCTTCTCCTTCACTTCCCCCTCTGTATTCTTAATTCACTTCTAAATAAAGAGGCAGTTGGGACCTAGACCAGCAATTACAGGGACGGGAAAGGGATTTAAAAGAAAAAAGCAAACTGAGGTCACTCACACCAGTAACTTGGAACTCAGCAACAAAAATGGTTCGTGTCAGGTCACTTTTTGTATTATTTATGTCAGAAGGCTTTTAGCATTGTATATGTCAGTTTTGCTAAATGTGATTAGTTTCAGCAGAAACTGAACAAAGTCAAGCAGTTTATATATCAGTTTCGACCAAAAACAATCTGTTTCATCTGAAACCAAGATATGCTGAACTGGTACCACCGGTCATATCGGCCGGCCGGCAGTATGGATCGATATGATTTCATACCATACCGAACCGACGAAGGCAAACGGACCCGAACCGGAAGAAAAAAAGAGAGAGAGAGAGAGAAATAGAGAGAGAGAGAGGAAGAAAGAGAGAGAGAGGGGAAGGAGCCGGCGAGGTCCGGAGAGAGAGGAAAAAAGAAAAAGAAAGGGGAAGGAGCCGGCGGAGCCGCCAGACGGCCTCCGGCTGGCCGCCGTGGTCGTCGGAGGGCGCAATCCACGCGCACGGCGCCGCGGGCGTGAAACAGGGGCGTCGCCCCTATTTTGCAATTTTTTTTAAAAAACCTAATTTTAAGTCGGCTTCATGATTTTTATATTTTTTTTAAACAAATCCCTTAAGTCGGCAACTAGGTTGCCGACTTCATAAGTTTAAAACCAAAAAATAAAAAATAAAAATCGAAACAGACGGTCGTCTGTTTCGAAAAAGAAGAGGGCAGAGCCAGTCTATTTCGAAAAAGAAGAAGAGGGCGGAGCCACAGTGGCTCCGCCCGCTCGACTGCCCTCAGGCCGTCGGCGTCGGCTCGCCAACCACCGGAGCCCTCGCGACGAAAGCGCCGTCCGTCCGGTAGGTCCCTCGCCCACCCTCCGAGCGCTCTCTCTTTTTCGCTCTCTTGAAAGCCCTATCGGGCGATACGGAGCTCGAAAGCCCTCCGACGGCCGCAGCCGGCCACCGTCGGCCTCCGGCAACTCCCACCTCCCTCCCTCTCCTCTCTCTTTCTCACTTTTTCTCTTTTTTCCTTTCGTACCGCCCGTGTACCGAATTTACCGGCCGAATCATGCCGGTTCTCCGCCGGTCCGGTACGATACAGGGTGTACCGGCCGGTTCGGCATGGTATGGAAAACCTTGTCTGAAACACTTCGATTTCGACCAAACATCCAAACCTTGACCAATGGAAATGAATCCATATTATAAAGCTGTTCTACATATTATTAGGAAATTAATTTTAAAAAGCAAACCAAAAAAACCAAAATTTTCATTATCCCATCATTATGGGATTGCTGTTAATAATCACAGCATGGTACAAAATTTTCTAAAAAATTTGAATCATTACAAAAATTTAAGGCAAAACAGAAAAGCCAATCTTACCATGTTGCAAGCAATATGACACTTTGCAACATCAACTTCCACCAAATAAAAAAAGTATTCCAACAAAAGAGTAACAAATAATGAAACGAAAAGTGCGCTGAATAAGCATGTCTTAGTTGATTGTTACTTTATTGAGAAACTAGTAAGGCCCCATTGATAAAGATGAATGCAAGGGATGACAACCAATGATTTAAAATCAAGGTACAGGCCCACACTGATCCGCGGCAGGTACATGCCTGGTTCAAATGAGAGGGGAAAGCAAAAAAAAAACAAAAACGATGCACTGAGCAGTACTGGATCAGTTGGCAATCTGGGGACAGAGTACCCTGCACCAGTCACCATTAAGGGGCTGTTGCAGGCAGCACTTCAATCCTTGATTCTAACCACTGCTCCATCAAGTTAGTTCCAATATCCAGACAAAAGGCCAATGCATTTATCTTGGAGGATGTCTCTATGTGTATAAACATTTCCTACAAATCCACTTCAAGCCAGGCATCTTTTGTGTCCTTGAGATGAATGCTTATAGTTATAACCAATTTACGAACAAGTAGATTAAGCTCAATAATAGGTGTCCCTTCAAGAAAGACAGCTAGGTTGGACAAGAAGATATGGCTAATCACATAGTGATTCTCCAAACCTATGAACAATGGTAAGCAAATACAATTTAAGTACCTCAATATCATCCTTGAGAGAATAAAGGAATTTGATTCTTTCCCAAATAGGGCACTAAAAACATCAGGTCAAATAGGACATCAGGATCAGCATTCAGATGATCAAAATGAAAATCCTCCCATAGCAGCTCTTTGATCATCCAAGGAGTTGCTTGAGTAGATAACTCCTAAAGATATGGAATTTGCAACAATGAGACTTTCCATTAAAAAACCACAACAACATATAGCATAGGACAATTTAGGCAATGGCCTGCTTATGTGTTAGTGGACCTAATAATTAGGAAGTTTAAGGTTCTGCTCCCCTTTATGCTTGCTTCTCATCACAGAAAACAGGGATTTAGTGGGTTGAAGGAGAAGCAAAAGCTATTTAGGTCTTTCCCAGGTTTGGAGACAATGTTGGTGTTAGGAAGAACTTTTTTAAAAACTTAGGATTAAAGTGGAAGAGTTGGTATTGATATATAATATAGTTTCAGGATATGGTTCAGATTTCAGCAAACTAAGAGAGAAGAATAGACTAAGAAAGGGAAGACAAGGGGAAAAGAAGGGAGAAAGAGAGGAAAAGAAGGCACTAAATAGAAGTGGAGAGAAGAGAGCAGAGGAGAGAAGCTTTTCTCAATAATACAAACTCATTAGATACATAATTCAAGGCTATCCTCTGACACTCTAAGCAACTGGATAAGGGTTCAAATAATCATGCACAAATGTAAGCCCTTGACTTTGTAAACATATTTAGTGGAGCCACCATCCTCAATGAGAACTGATTAGAAAGAAGCTCCACCCATATGTATTGAAAGATCTGCCTTATATGACATGATTGAACTCCAAGGTCTTAACACTGAAATGAAGCCAGTCTACCTAATTCCGTTGTCTTCATTGTCCAATACTGTGATTTCCAAACAGTGCCAATTTCAAAAATTCCATAAGCAATGGTATTGTTAAACTAGACATCATGTTATTGCCAAAAGATCACCACAAAGTTGGTCACCGATTTTAAACACGATACATTTGACAACAACTTATTGAACAAAGTGAGCATATATGAACAGAGGGATGCTCGAAGCACAACATATTCAAAATAAGGAGAAGGAAAAATTTGCTTGTGATCAATGACTCATGCTATGGTAAGAAAAAACAACAGCTTGCATAAGTGTTATGATAATGAGTCAAAATAACTAATATGGAAACCACAGCATCAAAATTGGTTTATAAAGAATCAAAGTAGAAAGGTTGTTGGGCATGATCATAAGACCTACAAATCTCTAATCATAGCATCAAAGTGTTCAAATCAAGCATATTAGATTTAAATGAATCAAAGGACCTGATCAGGCATTAGAATTTAGAAACTTCGATTGTCTGTTGACAACCTAGCACAGAAGGCTGAATCAAGCATTGTTCATTTTGCCTAAACTACTAGTCTTGTCAGAGTTTCCCTTTTAACAAATATATGGCTACATATAGTTTAATTTGAGATATTTAAATATTAGTAAGTCATGTCAACATCTGTTAACTCAGCTGGTTGGCGCTCCTTTCATAAGGGATTGCACTAGAGGCAGGTCCAGGGACCCTGGCCGTGGCAGAATACCACCTCATCGCTTTTAAAAAAAGAAATAAAAATAAAATAGTGAGTCATTCACATGTAATACTAAAAGATCAATAGTATGTTAAATTTATATTTTGGCCTATTGCCCCTCTAATGAATTATCGCATTGTTGAATATTATCAATATTGTCTCCTCAAGATTTAAGAATCATAGGAATAATAAAAAAAGAGCAAAAACATTAAGACGCCACAAAAGATGGAACCATTAGATCCAGAGACTTTTCTGTTGTCATAAAAATATTTTCATGAAAGCAATGGGCAATATGATGGTGTATCAAGAGGATAAAGCTTTTAGTGGCACAGTATAGTGTTTATCATATGAGACTTTCTACAAGAAATGATGAGCAGAAAAAATTATTAAAAAAAGAAGGGGGAGGGGAGGAGACTGAATGAAGTACATAATTACGTGCTAAATGACAGATTGTTATCACCATTAATCTTACGACATTTTCAAATGCCAAAGTCAGGTTCATAAAATATAATAAGAGAAAACATCTATCATCAGTAGGTTCTCCCAATTACCTTCAGCAACTGTAAAACAAATTCAATTGCTTCTCTTGGGCTTTTCTTGTCCGCTGCTCTAACCAAAGATACTGCATGTGGGATGGCCTAACAGCATAATGAAACATGAGCAAACACAAGCTCTGTCACATTGCTAACACAATTTGTAAGAACTTAATGTATCATCAAACAATTCTACAGATTACACACTGCACCATGCAAATAAGTTCAGCAAAAGTTTGCATGAAAATAATCCTCCATTTCATTAACCATCTTGCAACATAATTATAACACTGAACACTACAAATTAAGGTCAAATATAGAATGGTTTGAAATTTCAGCAAAAATTAAAATGACACATTCATTTTGAACTAATTCTGGATCAAACATATCAGATATTAACCCTACTTTGGGGAACATCAACTTGTCTGAGTCAAAGTAGCTGAAGTAAATTTGGTTCCTCATCCCTTTGTTCTATTTTCTATTTTCTTTTCATTAAAAAATACTTCAAAACTGCAAAATAGCACTTTCAAATTAGAAGTTTAATGTTAATATACAAGAAAATGAATAGTTATATATATATAGATATTGCAACATTCGGGTATGTTTTGTGCTGAAGGCTTTTATTGCTGCTTTCAATATTTAAAACTTTTATTTCTAGAGGAAAATGTTTTTTCATACAAAATAACAATCTTTATAATGAAGCACAACTGTAACAAATGGTGGATTTCGTAATAAACTTGTCTTAATTTCTTGTATTAATTTACTAAGCATTTTAAATAAATAGTAATTTTCAAATTTCACTAATTAGAAGCCTAATGCTTATGAGAGTCTTTATATTGTTCTCAGTTACTCATGATGCAGTTCATACTTCCCTATTCATTCTTACACAAGCATTTTAATTGTATCAACTTCTCATACTAAGGCATCACTATTTGTAATAAATTATCAGAAATCAACATAATATACTCTAATGCAGTTGTTATGTTACTAATTGAATTATTTTTCAAAACCATTTTCACATTTAAATATCAAAATTAAGACTAAAATAAGTAAAATTATAGTAGAAACGACAGAAATATTTAAACTTCGAGCTACAAACTGAACATAAGTTTTAAGAACATTATTTAAAAGGTTTACATTGCTAAAATCAACTGTAAAAATTCAAGCGAGAATTAAGATAGTAGTAGAACACAATGAGTCATTCTAACATGTATCATCATGAGTACATCAAGCACGTAGATATGCATCTAACTCCTGAAAATGCACTTTGCATTTTATGAGAAATTACAAAAAAATCTTGCTCGTTTAATGAAAAAAATTTAGCTAAAGTGCACCCAAAAGAAAATACTGTCAATTTCGGCACTTCCAGCAACCCCTATGAAGTATTAGTTTCAAGTTCTATCCCCAAAAAGTAAAACAATTCAAAGAATTGGAAAAAAGATGGAGAAAATACATGAACCCAGGAAACATTATCACACAATATTTTAGACCATTTTGTGTAAACTAGGTCCTTTATTAAATAGTTTCGACAATTACAAGGTTGAAGTTAATATTACACATGAATAAAAATTAAGTATACTATTTCCTATTGTCGACAAGTGTGTGTAACTTGCTTTACCTTCAGTTACAAATATCAAAATAAAACTCATTGAATTTGAGCATTATTTTAATATTTAAGAGGCTGCAAAATCAAACACATGCAGTCTTTGATGTTATATTTATTTTACATAAGAGAATGTTATTGTTCTGCAATGCTTGTATCTAGTTTCATATTGGTCTTTATAAAGTACTTCAGTAGGGTTTTTTCGGACATCTCCACTTGTCAAGGGTTAAAATTACTATCTCTACCTTTGACTCATGAGGAAAGAACAACCATTAGAAATTGATGCCGTATATCCCGACATTTATAATTGAATAAGTGAAGATATGATAGCTGTAGACACCAAAATAAAACTCAAAAAAGGAATGTATGGCTAGTTTCAGCTGAAATAGGCCAAGACCACAGATATGGGACTGAAATTGGTCAGTTGTCACTGAATCTAAGTGATGCTCCTTAAACTAATCAAAACCCAAAACTGGGGACCAGTTTTGGTTTGGTCTTGACCAAAAATGATCCATTTTGACCAAAAGAAATTGTTTTAGCTGAAACTTAAAAACTTGGATCCAGCACTTCTCAGATTTAAAACTTAAACAAACACACCCTAATAGAACTTCAGTCAACATCCAATATCTAGACCACCTACAAAATCTTAAATGCTCAAAACATGACTTGGCTCGTCCTGAAACCTGGAGATGCACATAAAGATCAACCTAGAGTGCATATGTAGGCTAAGTCACCAATTTGGCATTAGGAAGGTTGAAGAGGGTGTGGATTAGACCAATTGAACCTTCAATGCCACAAAAGAGAGATTGTTTGGGGCCTATTAATAGGCTTGTTTGTGGGGAAAAAAAGAAAGAGGAAAAGTTTTTGCAGGGCAAACTGCCACTCCTCATGGTCGAGACAACAGAACCAGCAACTTTTAGGACTGCCCACTAGCCTCACCCTCGTATTTATCATGAGAAAGGGAGCAACCACTGGTGCAGGTGCCTTACCACCTGATCAGTTTACAGGAGGAAAAACCCCACAAGAGTGTGCCTCTATGTTTGCGAATATATAGGGCAGGGCATCCCCTTAACCATCTTATCTCATATTTCTCATTGTCCATCTTACTCGCCTCAGTCTCAAAATATTCTCCCTTTCCCATCTCTTTCTCTAAGTTTTTCATGAGAAAAAAAGAAACGGTTTGAAGAAACCCAAGAAGGCTTCTTGTTGAGAATAAAGATTCTAAGCATAATGGATTCTAGAATTTGAAAATTCATTGCATGATGTTGCATCAGCTTTGTTAGCATTTGACCATGATGAAGATACTGCCAAGATGAGGCCCCATTTCTAGCCCTCATGTAAAAATATTACCAAAGGATAAAAAAAAATTTTAAAAAAAATGTTAATTGTGACACACACATGATGAAAACATGAAGGTGCCATTGCTGGGTGCAATGGCAAAAGGCTTTAGCTTTGGCTGACAAGCACAATGGCACAGGTTTAAATCTTAGGACAGCCACTTTGTACAAAAAAGAAAAAAGAAAAAAAAAAGCCAAAGATTAACTATATCCCCAGTCCGCCCCTCTCAGGACCCCACATGCCAAGACCACAAATGGGTAATGGCCTTCATATGATGATAATATGGAATTGATATATGTCTTCCAATCATGGGAAATGATGCATTTATCATGCCACAGCGTCAGTGCTATAGATGAAACAAAAATTGCTAAAGACAAGTAAGAAAGCACAACAAAATTCCATAGGAACACAATTATTTTCACAATCTATGAGTCCTCAATAGCATTTTATGGATGCATATTTTCAAACATCAAATCAAAGGTGTTAATGAAAAACCACAGCCATGTACCATACTAAATGTACTACTTTTCATGTTATACTAACAATTCCTACCTCATTGCATTACCTCAAGAACAAAGTATTCCGGAACATCATGGAAGTCGTTTGGCCTGTAAATGTAAATGTGACATTTGTAAACATTACATGTATCTATCCCAACATGATGCTACCAAGTACTTCGAACATGAAATAAGAAAGAGAAGGAGCCTTACCTAGGTAATCCAATATCTGCATCAAATCTTCGACTCTTATAAAATTTAATCAAATGGAGTAAGCCAGCCAGATCTGTTTCCTGGACAGAAATGGAGCACTGAAAAACTTAAAGATATTTTAACAATGAAGACAAGATGAAGGCAATGTGAAAAGTGTTTGTGTGTGGAGCAATAAATAGATGTCAAACTCTTACGGATAACTGAAAGTAATTAATCAGCCAGGTGTAATTTTGTTACTTCTTATAATATTCTTTTAAAAGCCTTATCAATATTGCATATGCAACCAGTATTTGCTGAACCAACCCGAATTGGGCAGTATAGCTTGTACCCAATTGAACCGGCACAAAATTGGGCGGTCAAAGGCTTCGAGTGCTCTCTCTCCCCAGTTCAATGCCGACCAAAATCATTCCCTCGAACGATGGCGAAGACGACAACATCGCCCTCGATTGATGTTGAAGACAATATATCGCCTTTGATCATTCGAAAAGACGACGTATTGCTCTTAATCAACACCATGGAGGCCCTCACTGACATCTCCACCCTCAATCGATGGTTAGGGTTCGGGTTCTAGTTACCACTGCTGATGAGGTAAGCCCCTCCCTCTCTCCCTCCCCCTCTCTCTTCTCCCTCTCCTCCATCTCCTCCCTCTAAGAAAGCTCCTCTCACTCTCTCTCGCCCCCCCTCTCCTCCCTCTCCCTTCCCCTGGTTCAATACACCTCGCAATGGTATAGTACATTTCAGTACCATAACAAACCGGCCACTGACCAGTATGAACCTGGTAATGGTCTGGCAAACCTTGCATGCAATGGTACAGAAACTTAAATTCTTCCCCAAATACATTACGGTAAAGTTTGATGAAGAGAATTTTACCAAGAAAAGAAGAACTATACTTCATCTACTTATACGACTTCACATAGAATGTAAGGTAATGCAAAAAGAAAAAAAAGAATCTTAATAACCACTCAAGTCAACCACCCTAGACACAACTCTATAATCATAGACCCCTTAATGACTCTAGCAACTTTAATTTTCATATGCATAGAAACAGAAAGAAACAAATAAAACATGCGCTATTTACATATTAACATGTCTTACATACCAACTCCTCTGATCACAACAACCAGAGGCTCTAGAACCGATTACTGGGTGATGCATCCCCATGTATTTTGGACCTAGGCATTTATAATGCAAGTGGCTCTCCCGCCCTTTCTCTCAGAAACAAAAAACATTTGTTTCTAGTCAACTAAATAGCATATTTAATTCACATGCTTTTGCATGACACAATCACTTCAATTTACCATGTGATGTGAGTGCCCATGTCAATCATATAGATAAGTTTTTTTAGACAAGTCAAGAAACCAAAATTCCAGAAGAAACACAAGTTAAACAAAGGTCTAGCATGTGATAAGATAGATCATTATAAAATACATGAAGCTCTACCTCAGAAGCCGTATACGCCAACGCATATGCTGCTTCAATTCTGACTCTCCAAAATGCCTGGCATAAATAGTATTTAACCATGTAATAAGCGCACTACTCAACTAACGGTTAATAATTTGAATGTGGGGTAAAAACCTTTGAATCAGTGAGGAAGCTATTAAGAGCATTGACAATGGAGAAAGAAAGTTGGGGTAGTTTCTGCAACATCGAAATTGCTTGTGACTGAGCAACCACATCTTTGTCTTTCTCTAATTGATTGATCTGGCAAAAGCAACTTAAAATTTAGAACCTATATAAGACATTCGAAGAAGAGTGACAAATCGACATCCTTCATTTTGATCAGAGCCAAGGTTTTCAGTACCTGTACCAATACCCAACTGGTACAATATCAGTACAGTCCAGGTCTTCATACCAACACTTAGTACGAGTTGGGCCTACCTAGTGTCGGCTCCCTACTAGTACGAGCAGGCATACGGGCCTACCTAGTGTCGGCTCCCTACTAGTACGAGTAGGTATGCCTGGTACGAACCAGTGTGGTCCGGTACTAAAATGTGAAACCATGATCAAAACATAATAGATCTAATAAAATAAGCACATTAAGTGATAATCATATCCAGGGAGAAAAAAAAGGATGAAAAAAAGCAAGGTCAGTTTAAAAGCAAACACAAAGCATCGCTACAAAGTTATTTCCAACATAGTCTTACTCTCATTTGTAGCTTTAAATCATACATTTGACAAACTGCTAAATTTAGAAGCTTTTTGGTCAAACACTGAGAAATACACAGAGCAAAAACTACTAGAAATATACAGAGAGTCTACCACAAAACTGATGTGAAAAAGAACATCTCTAATTGAGTCAAAGACATTACACAAACAATCCGTGACCAACTAAAAGGCTTGCCAACATAAAATCATTCAAATTCATTTTTGCCTAACAATAATTAGTTACTGCAAAACAAAATTTATTTTCCTGGAGATGACATGCCAAAGCTGTATGGTCCATCAAATCTTTTAACATGGCAATATTCTGCAAGAGTCTACAGTAGATAATATTGCAGCATGACAAAAGTAGCATGGTTTAGTCATGTAATGGAGTTAATACTATAGTAATTCTTGCATTATGATTTTAGTGTCAGACCAGCTCTTTCAAGAATGCCTTCACTAATTAATGGATTCCACACTAGAAATGTACTCTAACTATCTAGAGAATATTAGAACTTCTGAACAAAATACTGAATGAATCACTTCACTTTTTACTGTTGTTTAGGATATCCTACTTGTATTACTAAAATGCCAAAACATCTCCAAATAGAAAGGCTAGCACATTTAATAATATTCCACAGTTTAAGATGCTGCACAAAAAATACAACAGTGTAATAGCATTCTTAGTAGGTAGAGACAATAAAATCAAAGGGAGAAAAATAAAATCTTGAATTATACTGGCTAGAAAAGCTTTTGTTCTTACCCACATCTGAACAGGCTGGTGACAATGAATTTCAGCAAGGTACTCCATTTCAGGATCCACTCTAATCCACAACAAAGGTGAATCCATGCTGCAAATGAAAAGAAAGTTTCATCATAATTTCAAGAATATCTAAAAAAAATCTTTGGTTAGACAAAATGAAAGAACACTTGGTAGCTAGGGAACAGACCCAGTGCGTATATCTTGAGTTGACACAGCATCTACATTGTCATCAGAGCCATCAGGTTTAGAACCCTTTTTTTGCTTCTGAAACCGTTTTGCAGCTAGTTTAGAATGGCACTGTATCTCCAGCAGTTGCCAGCTCTCCCCAGCCATTGGCAGAACTGGATGGTCATACATTCCATCAAGTTCGTGAACACGGATGCTCATCATTCCTGGCCAACCAGTTTCGCCTTCTCGAATTTCACTATCAGGATTGCCACCAGAAACACGTGTTTTTTCCGTGCAACCTCGCATAACAGCCAGTTCGATCATATTTCTTCGTTTGTTATAGGATAGTCCCATCCTTAAAAGGAGAAAATGGGAAAGGACAAATAGGTAATATGCACTAGTAAAGCAAGGAAAGCAAAGCGACATGGCAAAGGGGGAGAGGGACACTGAATGCTGTTTTACCTCATAACAGGACATCCACAAGTTTCAACCCATCGAGGAAAAAATTCTTTTAGGAATGGACGCTCCAGATTGCCAACCTTATTGGCAAGGTGCCTGAACTGAACTCCAGAAAATAACAATAAATAAATAGCACAATTACTTTAGCAACTTCAACAAAAGATCATTTTTTATGGTAATTATCAGGGTAAAGCATCAATATGACAGTGTCACACTGTGAACTGCCATCTTAATATAGTATTAAATAAATGAGAAGAATTATCAAAATAAAAAATAGTACCAAGCTTAATCATGAGTATTTTGATGCATGATCTAGTTGCTCTTAATTTCATCCAGCAGGAGACATTCATGCAATTCACATAATATAAAAATCAAACAAAAAAAAAAGGGTTCAGCTTCACACACAGGCAGAGTGGCACAATGCCCCACTTCATTTTCCGTTTTTCTTCTTCTTCCTTGTTCCATCAATCGATATTGTTATCATTGTTTTGTTACTTGCCGTTCATCTCACCAAGAGCTTATATAATTCCCTCATTGTGTTTGTTCTATCAATATCTTCAGGACAACACATTTACATATGATCAAGTTTCAGTCCATAAGGCTATTTGTTATCCTTCGTGAGGTATATTGGCCCCCATGGCTCCCTTAAAAATTTGCAAGAAAATTTAACTCTTCTAACCATGGTTCACCGAACCAGCCCAAACTGGGCGGTTTGGGAAGTGCTAAACCATGCCGACGGCTAACCGGTGTGGTTCGGACATGAGTTTTGGAATGCCAGCAAAAACGAAGTGAGGGAAAAGGAAAGAGGGGAAAAGAGAGAGAAAGAGGAGAGGAAAGAAGAGGGAAAGGCCGGCGGTGACCCACCGAGGCCATCGGAGGGCCGTCGAGGCTCCGGGTCTCCACGAGAAACTGATAAAGAGAGAGACAAAAAGAGAGGAGAAGGGAGGGAAAGGCGGCAGGGAGACGGTGGATTGGCCGCCGTGGCCACTAGGTGGCCCAAAACGCCCCACAGCTATTTGTTAATTGGTATCCATCCTGAAGTATATCGGACTGCATGGCTCCTTTAAAAATTTGGAAGAGGATTTAACTCTTCTAACCATGAGTCGCCGAACTGGCCCAAACTAGGTGGTTTGGGAAGTGCCAAACCATACCGACGACTAACCAATATGGTTCGGGGGTGAGATTTAGAATGCCGGCAAAAACGAAGCAAGGAAGAAGGAAAGAGGGGAAAAGAGAGAAAAAGAGGGGAGGAAAGAAGAGGAAAAGACCGACGGTGGCCCGTCGAGGCCGCCAAAAGGCCACCGAGACTCCGAGTCTCTGCTAGAGACTGACAAAGAGAGAAATAAAGAGAGAAGGGAAGTGAGGGGAGAAGAGGGAGGGGAAGGCGGTGAGTTGGCCACCATGGCGGCTGGTCCAAAACCCCTCGTGGCCGTTGCGGGTTTGAACAAAAGCTTCGCTGTGTTGGGTTTTTTAAAAAATCCGATGAAACAGGAGCAAAGCCTCTGTTTCAAACCCATGGTGACCATGGGGGGTTTTGGGCTGCCTAACGGCCACTGTTGCCATCCAACGGCCCTCTGACAGCCTTCCCACCACCTTCTCCTCCCTCCTCTCCCCTCCCTTCCCCTCTATCTCTTCTCAGTTTCTCTTGTGGAGGACCATGAAACCCAAGAGACCTCGATGGGCCTCCGACTGCCTCCACAGCCCTCTGATGGCCACCGCAAGCATCTCCACTAGCCACCCATTCCTTCCCTCCCTCTCCCTCCCCCCTTACTCTCTTTTCCTCTCCAATTCATCCCCCACTTCCATGTTGGTTCGGGTCCGGTACAGTCCAGTACAGGGGCATGCCAATTCATACCGCCGGGCGGCCAACATATGTCCAGTTTCGAGTCAGCGATCTTTGCTACTAACTGTTGCTATAATTAGACGAAGTTCAGAAGCACTCATATGATCAGTCTAAGTTCACATGTACTCCGCACGGTCTACACCTGATCAAGACATCATCATCTTTTAGTCTATCTTTACAGGTGTTGAATAACTCAGCACAAAATGATAAGGGGCATCAAGCATTTTTCCCAACAACACACTTAGGATGTTACCAAAAAAAAAACAACACACTTAGGAGTCCTCACTTATAACACAATTTTATTTCAAACTTTTGGTGTCAATTTTAGTTGGATAACGGCAAATCCTTTGTCATGGCCACCCATGGATTTTGTTGCATTCTCAAATATCTGTGCAATAAGTGGGGTTTTTGTAAGATGAATCTATTTTATCGGGCATCCCTACAATGCATTGTGGACATTAAAAAGGGAACACTAAATGGTGAAACTTCCAAGTAACACTTTTCATGAAGTAAACACTTGAAAAAAAAAGCATTAAGAGAAGAATCTCAGAATAAACACCAGTTTTCATTTAGCATAAGCAATTAGACATAAGAAAATTTCAATCAAATCTCCCAACAGAAACAAATCATGAAAGAACTAGCACCATTCAATGCTCAATCACATTAAATTCTATACTTTCAGTAATGGCTGAGTATTTCAGGTGGAGACAGACTCCAATTTTCAAGATTGCAAGTTTCAACAGAAACAAAAAACTCCCATCTTAAGGCAGATAATAATAATCTAAAACCAGACTTCAGGTTTCTGATGGTTTTTGTCAGTTTGACCCATGGATTTGTCCATTCAAGATGAGCAATAAAAAAATGATTAATTTAAAAAACTAGTACACTATAAGTAAACATACAGTGTGATGCATACTCTTATGAATGATGACTTTGTTAATTGCAGAAACTGTCGCCAGAAAATAATTATAATGCCTGACGTCATGCAACATGATATGCATGTGAATGGCATATAAATGGCAAACGTCAAGACCATCTGACCGGATTATGGAAATGATATTTGATTCTAATCTCAAAAGAAAGAACTGGATCATGCCAACCTCTTTAGTACCAAGCATTCTCATGTACCGAGTTGAATCACGAGCCCTACAAACTATATGCTGTAGAATCTGAAACATCAATGCAGATGAATCAGGAAGAGTTTAGAAAATTAAAAATAATTGACAAGTATTCACTATGAATAATGGAAGCAAAATAAAAATGCTGGAGTCCAAATACTATAATTTGCAAATCTCTAGGTTTAATATAGATGAATTAGATTTTCTCAAAATAATATATAGATGGATTAGAAGAAGTCATCAATCAATTTTTCAAATATCATTTGGTAAAACAAAAAATGAAATTGTCACAGGTATCAAAAATAAATAAAAGTTCACCACGTGAAAAGCTATAAATATGTAAATGACCCCATTATATGTTGCTAGATGAGATTGATTACTAAAAAAATCAATAATGGCTTTCGTCGCATAATTTTCCTCTTTAATGCTTAAATTGTAGAATAATTCACATGTGAAATATTGAAATTTGTTATTAGGTCATGTTTTTCCAAAAAGATCCAAGATCTGATGAAAGGAAGTGACTATATGTTTGGTGCGTTAAAAGGACAAATATGAGCCTTTCAACAGTAGGGCTCAAAAGATTTATGAAACAACAATTAAGTCAATGAAATATGTAAATTTGATAAAACAAACCAAAGACTTAGACAATATGGAGGATGGAGAAGAGAGAAAGAGAAGGAAAAAGAAATAGGGTGCATAGACTGAATATAGCCGATGTGTCTCTTTTCACGATAGGATGGACAGTCACTTGAAGTGAGAACAAGGGAAGAAACAGTCCACAAGTGGCCTGCTGATAGAAAGGTTATATTTGATGAATGAGGCTCATGTAGAATCCATCTAATAAATTTTAGAGACATTAGGAATATTTTTTTACAAACAAAAAGAAGAAAAGAAAGAATTATTTCGCCTGTAAAGAAATAACTGGAACAGGCCATGCAGCACAACCTACAGGCCTCCTTCACCACCTCAGCCTCAATAGGCCAACTTGCTGGTGAAGAATACCATCATGACTGCATAGTCCAGAGTCCAGACCATACAGGGCAATGGCATCCTAACTAATCTGGCTCCCAATACAAGTCCAAAGCCAAAAGATAAAAGCAAAACTAAAAACAAATAAAACTTCGAGTCATGCTCATGCTGGAGACAACAAAATACTCAAAAAGAAAGCCACTATTACAACAAAATTCCACGGTCTAGAATCACACTAAGGCTGACATACCATCCAATAAAGTCATGCCACTTGTATTTCCTCAAGCATAGCTCCATAGAGCCACTTTGCCTTCTACTCTGGGGCTTGAAGGGTCTTCAACGGAAATCAAGGGACAACCGTACAGATCAACAAATTGTTGGAGCTGAAGAAGGCCGATGATGTAGATAGGAGCACAAGGACAATGTCTACTTAACCTCGATGTACATGGCCTAGAGGCTACAAAACATGGCACCTCTGAATGGAGATTTTAATACGATTGCACCCTGGCCATGGAGGCCAGGGACCAAATGGAGCTGGTAGTCCCAAGAGCTTCTCTCTCTATATCTACTTCAAGATAGAGAAATCAAGGTTGCCAAAAGAAAAAGAACTACATCACCTTAATAGAATGATAACCTTTACAGAAATACCAAATGATGCCCAACACGATCAAGATGGTCAATCCAAGCTTAGAAGCTATACCAATTAAATCTGTAATTCAGGTTTTGAATCCAGAGTCAACAAAGAGGAGAAACCATATCAAATTTGACCATGCTTAAAAATGACACGACTTTGCATGATCTCACCCTACTGATGCCCTTGATTCAAACCAAGGGATGAGAACAGGATTGGAACTTGAATCCTGCTAGAACAGTAATATATGTTCATGTGTCTAATCATAAGAAGCAGAGTTTCCATTTGATTGTTTTCAATTTGGTTATCATCATTTAATAATTTATTAGTTTACATAATCAATATTCCTAATACTGTCTTAAAAACTATCCAACTAACAATTTCAATTTCTTGATTTACATTTTCAATCTTAAGATATAGTCCATACCCTATAGACCAAAAATACTCAGAGATGCAACACTTAGATACTAAAATTTAAATATTTATTGATTGTGCTTTCCGATTAGCATCAGAATTATGATTAGAATTTTAAGTCCTTTCAACTTAATCAATAATAAAAAAATTTTACTCCACCAGAAACAGCAAAATAACAAAAGCACAGCATAAGGGTACTTCACCAGGAATAACAGGGTGCAAATAACATTATATAAGTTAAAGGAAGATAATGGGAGAGGGTGGAGGACCATGTTTGTCTTTTGTGTTGCTGGCAGGATGGGGACAAGAAAATTCAAAGTACATTGCTTCAAAATAGAAGAAATGGACAAAGTCTGTGTGCGAAGAGTTTGAGAGAGACAGTCACTCCCAGCCTCGCATTGCTTCATCAAAATGAGATCATGGTGGGTGTGATGACAGCTTTGTTGTAGGATGTTTCAGCAGTCCAAATGGACATAAGTGGACATAAGTGGGCTTCGGGCAAGCCCAGACATAACTGGATTTGTTTCCGTGCTCTGAGGATCCCATCACATGCAGTGATTGGAATGTGCATGGCAACCAAGAGGAATTCATAACCCTAAAAAAAATCCTGAAAGTTCTAGATGAGCAAGTCTAGTGTTTACAAAGGATTGGTGGAGACGGATGAGTCCATTAGATGAAGGGACCAAAAAAATTAAGTGCGCTGATGTAGAGAATAAGAAGTCTCAGTGGATTTTCTACATATGTACGAATGTGTACACACATATGTACATGCATGCATGCATTATCTCTAGGTGAGTCAATCGAATGTTCACAATCAGTGGGGAAAGAGTCCATTAGAGGAACAGGACCAACAAAAAGTGTGCTGATGTAGAGAATAAGAAGTCTCAATGGATTTTCTACATACATATGTGACATGCATACATACTAATGTACATGCATGCAGTTATGTTTCTAGGAGAGAAAATCTGATGTTCATAAAAGATCAGCGGAGAGGGATGTGTGTGTCTGTCTGTGTCGGTGTGCCGCGTGTCTGTGTCCATGTCTCTGTGTGTGTGTATGTGGGTGTACATCTGCATGCATGCGGGCAGGCAGGCGTGTGCACGTGTGCGCGCACGTCTGTATATATGTGTATATGTACGTACGTATGTATATATGTATCTACGTATGTATATGTATGTATGTATCTCTCACCCTCTCTGTGTCTGTATGTATGTCTCCATGTGTGCCTGTGCATGTGCGCGTGCGTGCAACCAGTTGTTGGGGCCAAGGGGCAGAGTTACCAATCCAGTTGTTGGGTCAACCAGTTGGGCCAAGAGCATATTAAATAATTAAATTAAAATAAAATATATGTAGATATGTGCAAGATTTTAAATCCTGTGGGACGGGACTGTCTCGGTTTTCTCATGAAATGAGATGCGCCGCCGTCCCACCCCATCCCGACACTTAGGACAGAAGATGTCCCAAGACATCCCGATCGGGATGCTGGGATGCTAACAGGATGGCCCTGTCCCGACATATGGGATAATACTCCATCCTCGTGTCTCACAGAACATCTTGCTGGAACCTAAATCTTTGGATATGTGCAAAACAACTATACATTTTGTTATGATACCAATATAAGTTGGCAACTATCTCAATGTTTAAGAGACATAAGCCGCTTGCAGTAGTTTCAAGTTAGGTCATGCAAAAACAGATGAGTTATTCTATAAAGTAATTTTTAAGAAAAAGGCCGATCTCAGGTCATAGTCATGTGAAAACTAACTAGGTCCAGCAGATTTTAGTGGATAAAATCATGGTTCGCTGTACTGCCCCATGCCAGGCATTACGAGACATACCATACCAGTATGCCGAACCATCCCATACCGATATAGCCATACCATATCATACCGCATACCAATGCTATAGTAGGATTTCACCGATATGGGATCTAATACTAAGAGAGTGAACCTTGAGTAAAATACAAATCCAATTCTTTTAGAGACTCAAACCAAACTTAGGCCCAATTTGTAGTGTGTCTCGTCCACAAAAAGAAAAAAGACCAATTATACATATATATCATACCAAAATAATTGCACGGAGTAATGGTAGGAAGAAATCATACTATATCTAGGTAATTTAGCATATGTTTATAGAAGTATGTAGCTTTACAGGATCAAGTTATGTGCATCAATTGCATTAACAAATGATTCATAAACTCACATAAAGAATCACTAACCCAAAAAAAGGCAAGAAATCACCATAACAAACATAATCTATAGCAATGGAATTTTAGAAACATTCGGCAAAATATGTTATTATAAATGCTCCCCAGTAATCGTTTTAAGGAATGTCATAGAAGATATGTAATATTGAAATGGTTCAACAAGAGTGTTGCTAAAGCTTATTATATAGCACTGAGTCCTTATAACCACTACAAAAAATTATATCCTATAGTAACAATTTTATAAATTATCGCAAAAGGTCTATAATATTGTAATTTTTAAAGGTTATTTATGCATGTTGCTACAATTTTTTATGTTAGGTTAGTATCTTGTAAGGACACTAATTTCTAATTGAATATATATATATATATATATATAGTATATAGTTTTGTTGCATAATATTGACTATTGTCAACGAGATAAATTTTGCCACCTAGACATCATTGCATAACTAATAGTTTTCATTGCTAATTATTTATAGTTTATTTTTGTGGCAAGTTAGTATCAAATCAACCTGACATGGGATTTTTGCAACAATAATATTTCATCACTAAATATGTATTTGAATTTTGTTTAGAAATAGATACTACACATATCTAATAAATTTTACAAGTAATGAGATTTCAACTACGTATATGGACTATTATATATTCTCTTTGAACTTAACAATTTTTAATGGGTTCAATATGCTATTTTCAACTTCATTTGGCCAGACATATTCACTGAACAGGTTACAAGGTCAACAAACTAAGATAAACATTTAGAATTTTGGAGAAGTGTAGGTCAGGTTCGCTTGGGAAATTTAATCCATTTTTGTAATATTTTATATACGCTAGTTATTATTAATTAATAAAAGGTGAATTGCAAATAATTTATTAAAATAGGGGGTGCATAATATCTTTTACCTACTCCAATGCTTATTGGTTACTAAAGGGTCAATGACGTTAATGCAGTGGATTATGTCATATGTTTTCACTTGGAATTTTTTGATAGGTTAGTTATGCTATTTTCAACTTAATTTTATCCAATCCATTTCATGAACAAATTACATGAGTCAAGTCATTTTGACAATTAGACCAAATAGTTTTCGGCACGAAATCTACTATCAATATGGCAAGTGATGCACCACAACCAGGTAATAATCTAAGATGTGATTATTAAAAACCAATTTAACCAAAAATTTGGTTCACTAATCTAACCTGATTTGTATTAAAAATATACAAAGTTTAAAACTACTTACATGAAATACAAAATAAAGGATTAAAAGGATGCTAAATTAAATATCATTACTTTTTAATCATAGCATGAAGAAAAATAACCATGAATTATGTACTCTTAAAGGACTTTAGGAAAAAAATGTATGGTGATTATAGAAATATGTTGAAATTATTAATATTTTAAATGAAAAGATTTTCAAAATTATAAAGAAAAAATGAATAACATCATTATATTTATTTTCTATCAAAAACAAGAAGATTGAATTTTTATGAAAATAATTAATTACTGAAATATGAAATACAACAACATATTTGAAATTAGTATATTAATATAATGCAGATAAGTTTAAATAAATATAATAAATCATAACTTCATGTTAGAAGCTAATGTTGTCATGGTGGCTAAAAAGTAAATAACAATCCAAAAGATCTTAGGTTCGATCCTTTGTACAAGTGTATATATAAAAAATTTTCCCAAAAATATTTCTTTCTAATACCTAATTATATCAACTGTATAAATCATTGGGATGACTTGAGAACGTTGCCACAGAGTTACTTATACCAACAGTTACCTAAAATGCGGCAACAACTTTAAGCACCACCTATTGCCATGGTTAACCAACTATAGGTATAGGTTTTACCGATGATTTGCTATTTTTTCCTAGGTTTTGACCGCTACAATAAACCTTTTCTATTTTAACGAATTTACTAGGAGCTTAGCAGAAACAGACAAAAGATATAGTACCTTCCTAAAACTAAGTAGGAAAACCATTTCTATGCAACATTAGCAAAGAAAGCAAAGATTAGAGCACCTTGACATAGTCCACCATATGATGAAACTGGATCTTATTAAACAATAGAAGTGACATATCACTAGATTGGATCATAGAATCCCACCTTACGAAAAGAGTCTGGACCCATTTGCTTCTCCAACATTTGAAGAACTGCCGTCTGCAATAAGAAATGGCAAATAGGAGCATAACCAAACTTCAAATATGGTACATTGAACAGCCTAATGTACTATCAACTTACAGCTTTCCATGAACGAATTTTTCCATACAAACCAATGGTTTGAGTTCCATACAGATCACTTGAAGCAGCAGGGAAGCTTAAAGCAGTTGCACTGCTAACATCAGCTTTACAAACAGCACAATTGGCCTACGTCGAAAGAAGTTATCAATAACATTAATAAAGAATAATTGATGCAAATTTTATAATGAGCATTTGAAAAGTTGAGGGCAATACCTTAAAAAAAAAAAAAAAAAAACAAAAGCAAAAAAAAAAAAAGAGCATATGCAAGATTCATTTGATGCATGTGAATGCAACAATCTGAAATTCGGAAAAAATTTTAAAATAAAAATTCTGCAATGTTACTTGCAAATTACACCGAAACATACAGCTAAGAGGCAAATTGTATATGCATGTTTATGAATACATTACATACTCCTATACACATGCATGCATTTACATATTACATGCATGCATGCATGTATTGATATATGTACACATGTATATGCATGAAAAGAAACATCACAAGAAATAGTATTTTGTTCGGTAAATATTGAGTAGAAAGTGTTGCAGTGAAGCAATTAACCAGTAATCAGAAAAAGCAACCGATTTATACACTTTGACAGATTCCAAACCTCAAAACAAGTTTAATATAGATTGATCATCTTACAATGCATCCACATACATCAAAATTACACATAAAATACTTAAAAAGCATGTTCGTAAACTATTTCTCTCAAGATAGGGTAAAGTCTACACTCTACAGCCTGTTCATAAAACTGAAGGAAGTAGAGTGAATTCTCTTCAACTTTGATTATTTGAGTAATCAGTGTTCTTAATCATACTACCATAGTGGGAGCTCTTGCACCTGCACAAAAGCCAACTATGTACTGAAGTGAGAGGAGGTATCTTGCCTTCCACACACACACACACACACACACACACACAGATTCAAAGCAAAGGTAGAAATTATTGGTAGATGACAAAAGTTCAGCATAGGGTAAAAATGGTTCTTCTTGTCACAAGAGCAAGATAGACTGATCTTCATAGTGACACGGTCTTATGTGAAGCCAAAAGCGACCGAACAAGTTAATTATTTAATTGATAATACATAGCAATCTACAATACATGTACCTGTCCATCATTTAAATTTTAGGCCAATCAAATAGTTCATCCAAGACATTCTAGTTTTTGTTGAACTGATCCATCATTTTGCACATTTCAAACTTTCTTAGATCACATGAAAAGTTGCCCAATTTAGCATGCATTACATACTTGGTAAATTGGTGCCATCTTCTGGTCATCTCATCATCTTTCAAATTTTAATATATATATATATATATATATATATATATATATATAGAGAGAGAGAGAGAGAGAGAGAGAGAAACTAGACAAAATTTACAGTTTTCAAAAAGTGAAAACAACTGGGTTACAAGAAGATAGAGGATTTTTTTTCCCAAATTTTCAGTTAATATGGACTTTTAAGAGATCATTCAGAATTAAATCTTGCAATTTTTCATGTAAAATGTTTTATAAAGCCTTTTATTTCTTTTCTATAAACATGATTTATAGCTCATACCTCACAGGCTCATGCTTCTATAGACATTTACATTTTCATGTTTTATATTGATATCAAATAACAGACTGATATATTACTACAATGACCGAAACATGACTTTATAACCCAGAATTACCGAAACATACTTTGTAATGATCTCTGATATAGATTTTATTGACTTATTCATTTGGTACCAGCAAAATTGCTGAAGCAGCCAAATCCAAGAATCATCCAGCATAGCCAAGCCAAGTCTTCTAACCTTGGACTTCCCATGTTCACAAAAAAATTGAACAGCTTCTCGTATTTTAGAATTATCTTGATTGAGATTAAGCGATTACCTGAAATTACTCCTTTACTTGAAGAGATAATATATTATGTTAATAAGCTTACTTTGAAATTTAAAAAAAAATATGTTTAACCATATCATTTATTTCCTAAGAGAAAAACTGTTATGTAATTTTCCAATCATTGCATTTATAACTGTTAATAATTAAAGATGCATACGTATGTAATGCTGATATAGAAAAATAATTACAAAATCCATCTAGATACATTCAACTCCAACTTCCCTTTGCATATTATTGATTCTTGCCAATAAACTTGTACACTTTAAAAGATTCCTGTTAGATCAAGAGGCAAGGTTCGCCATCTTGGCAGCGGACACCATAACCATACCATGCTGGAACACAGTCGGTATACTTAGTATGAATGCCGGTTCAGTGCACCAAGACTTGGTACAACCCCTATGTTGAGTCTCAATTTGGTAATAGAATAGTATAGTACACCCAATACAAAAAATACACACCAGTAAGCAAGGTATGCTGAACCGGTACCGCCGGCCATATCGGCCGGCCGACGGTATGATTCGGTAGGTTTCGTACCGTATCGAACCGACGAAGACAAGCGGACCCGAATCGGAAGAAAAAAAGAGAGAAATAGAGAGAGAAAGAGGAAGAAAGAAAAAGAGGGAGGGGAAGGAGCCGGCGGGGCTACCGGATGACCTTCGGCTAGCCACCGTGGCCGCCGAAGGGCGCAGTCCACGCACGCAACGCCACGGGCATGAAACAGGAGCATCGCCCTTGTTTTGCAATTTTTTTAAAAAAATCTAGTTTTAAGTAAAGCCGGCAAATAGTTTGCCAGCTTCATGATTTTTGTGTTTTTTTTTTAAATTCCTTAAGTGGGCCACTGGATTGCCGACTTCATAAGTTTAAAACCAAAAAAAAAATGAAAAATCGAAACAGACGGTCGTCTGTTTCGAAAAAGAAGAAGGGGGCAGAGCCCCTCCGCGGCTCCGCCCGCTTGACCGCCCTCAGACCGTCAACGTTGACTCGCCGGCCATCAGGGGCCTCGTGACAGAGGCACCGTCCGTCCGGTAGATCCCTCCCCCCCTTTGAGCGCTCTCTCTCTCCTTCTCGCTCTCTTGAAAGCCCTATCGGGCAATACGGGACTTGGAAGCCCTCCGACGGCCGCAGCCGGCCATCTCCGATGGCTTCCACCTCCCTTCCTCTCCTCCTCTCTCTCTCTTTCTCACTTTCTCTCTTTTTCCTTCCGTACCGCCGGTGTACCGAATTTACCGGCCGAATCGTGTCGGTTCTCCGCCAGTCCGGTACGATACGAGGTGTACCGGTTGGTTCAGCACAGTATGGGAAACCTTGCCAGTAAGGTTAACCTTCTCTGCAGATCAGCAAAATAAGATGTGGAGAAAATCTTTCATTTACGTTAAATGACATTGATTCTCCAACTAAATTTCCTCCAAGATTTCATCCACATCCAAAACTGCTGTAGAAATTAGTCACAGCGCATTCCGATTAAACAGATGAATTGTAATACTCGGGTAAAACATCAATAAAATGGATCATACAGTTAAACAAAAAGGTGGAGGGAAAAAAACTTCATGGAAAAACAATGCAATTACCTTGTAACGCCGGTAGCGTGCCTCATTGTTTCCAAGAAACCGCTTAATAAAGATATCAGTAAGAAAACCAGCTAAGCCATCTAATAGCCATTCTGCAAACAACACATAACCACATTTTTTTCAATTTTTTATACTTCAAACTGCAGAAATGCAAATTCTAATTCTCCTGTAATGCTTACCATCGTTCGGCTCTTCTGCAGTAATGTATACTCCAAACCATTGCCTTGCAAGGGCATAAGCAAGTTTTATTCTAGTGTCAATTGTCTGGTTGATATATTGAGAAATGCAGTTGCATGAGAACATATCACCAAAGGCATTAAAAAATTATATAAACATAAAGTCCAGAGTATAAAATCTAAGCGAAACAAAATGAAATCAGATGGTCTAGCAATGTATACGAAAGTTGTCACACCAAGTCTCAGTTAGGTCCAAAATGACTGACTGAATTGCATGCACCATGCAGAAATGGTAAACAATCTTATCAGTATCTGTGCTAAAAATATGAAAAGATAATCAAAGGAAACAATTTTCATGTAATTGATACATCTTGCATATATGAAGATCTGTTATGGACATTTGAGTCACATGGTTTCCCAATTAGCTAATATATACACACACATAAATTCAAGACCATTCATCACATGTCTGATGCTATCAATAGCCAAAACCAAGGCAATAAGGTAAGCTGAAAAAAACCATTTATCCAGCTTTCATTTTCTTCTTTTTTGTAAGACTTGTCTGAATATGGATGAAGTTTCTCCTATATGATAATTTCTCTCTCCCAAACAAGCTACGCAGAGGCATATGACAAAGTGCCCAACATTTAAGTGCAAGCATAGGTAGACAAAATTGTAATGGCATGGCAAAGTGACAATTTGAGCAGTGGCATTAACTCATTAAATGCTCAAGTAACAGTTTGACAATGAAATTTCTAAACCATATTTAATTTGGACCCTGCACCTTCTGTAGATTTCAAAATACATCCTTCAAGAATCATCCATCAGTAAAAGCAAGGCAAGGAAAGCTGGATGACAGAAACCTTCTTAAATCTTAAGTATGACCTTGTATTTATGTGCTCCATTTGTCATTACAATCCATCGTGCTCTTTATGATTTGAAATGACAGTAACCAGGACAGGCTTACACTATAGTCTCCACTCTAAGCTAGACCTCTCTCAATAAAAACAGGTAGGATGAAGCATATCTGGTCAATGTTCATATTTTTATTAGGCTTTCAAATGTTTCATCCATAAATAAAACAATAAAAGCCAAAGAAATATTAAAAGCAACAATAGCACCATGCCACCATCTACGAAGTTGGCATATGAATATCACTGATAAAATATTGAACACGGTCAGATATGTGCAGCTCGTAGATGCGATATCAGGTATTTCAAATTACCACTTATGCCCATACTTGTGACTCACAATATATGCCATTACCAATATTCAACTTGCATTGCATTCTTCCCTCCATCTAGATGCTTTCCACATCCATAGGGACCTTAAAAGACTGCTCCCTAGTTGCATGAGTCTATGTTATGTTACCAATAAGGTCTGTTTTCCTACTCACCGACTAACCAACAAGGTTTCGTGCCAACCTCCTCTCAGTATCCAAAACCACATGAATTTGCACCAATGCTTAGAGAACTGATATCATTGGAGGTTCCAGTTTGTGAGTGAACTTTTATTTAAGCATGCTATGGTTTATAATATATTTTGATAAGGCATTATCCCATCATATTTTGGTTTATAATACATAAATTGATACATGTAGGAAGAAAGGTAGACGTAAACCGAAAATTACATGGAATGAAGTAGTAAGGAAGGACCTGACACTGCTATATCTTTAAGTATGGCACTAGACAGAGCATAATGGAGAAAAAGGATTCATGTAGTCAATTGCAACTAGTTAGGGATTAAGGCTTGGTTGAGTTGAGTTGAGTTATGTTATTCCATTATATGGTGTGTTTTGATGATGTTGGTCATGCCTCAAGGTTAGCAAATCCAAATTTCGGGTCATGACACACCAACTCCAATTCAAGGGAGTTACCAGCAATTCAAGGGAGCTTTATCTGTAATATAAAAACTAAATATTCATATGAAAAAGAAATTTCAAATTCCCATATTTTCAATATGCTATTTGTACTGCACTGAGAGCATATAAGATTTCTTGATTTTTTTATAAAAAATTTACACACTTTTCCTTGCTAGTGTCAGCAAGTGGATTGGCTGCCAAAATGAGGACAGAGTTATTTCACATAATCTAGGATGCATGTTCACCCACAAAGCATCTAAGCGAAATGGTATTGGTTAGCAAAACTATACATTGAAGTTTGTGCTTTGACAAAATCATACGTGATTGAAAAAACAAGAAATATATGATAAGAATAGGTGCCTAATCATCAAGAAATGGGTTACAAAATAGAGTTTGATGGAGGTTAACAGGGAAAAGGAGTCTGCTATCCAAATCTGTGTTTCAGAATATCTGAATTGCAAACTAGACTAAGAATGATGTTAAAATAATCGGTAAAGTATGAAGCTCCATTGTGGGCATAGAGAGCAGTTTGATGCTAACTTGACTGCAAAAATCTTATCGGATCTGTCAATAATCAATATTAAAAACAAATTGGTCAATGAAACAGATTACAAGATTGATATGGAGATAGGTTTCAAAGTAGAGTTAGAATGGGTAAATAAATGGGGCCGAACTCGGAAGCTTTAAAGGATATCAGAATGAATGAGGTCCATTGATACATATCTGGCATTAGAGCATTCAAATCAGAGAGAGAGAAAGATAGGAAAGGGGGGCAGGAAGGGGAGTTGTGGAACACTCAGAAAACATTAGTAGAAGAGAATGGAATGACTACTATTAATTTACAACAGTAACAATGGGAAAATGACTTCCAGATTTATCAAAGATCTAATATAAGTAATATAATACTGTTGATTGATATCCCTATATCCCTTGATTTGTGTCCACAAATCAGGGATTTCAATTTATGTATTTCCATATCTAGAGTAGGAGATATTTATTATTGTTTTGCTTCCTATTGTAATTGATTCGAGAAATCTGTATAATCCTAAACACGAAATATATCAAATCCTGTTTAGGAAATATATCATTAGAAGATCAATAGGTTCATTGTACCCAGATCTTTATTGCTCTATATATAGAGCCACTTGTAACATGAAAGATATACAAGCAATTCTGATTATCAACAATCTTAAGTTGGTATCAGAGCCTTTATCAAAATCCAATGAACCCACTGTCCTCCGTTGAAAAGCTTCTAGTCAGCCGGATCTCCTTGCCGTGTATCTTTTCGGCAAGCCCCGGTAACACTGTCTCTATCCCCTCCTTACGTTCATGCCCCTGTTCTAGTTTTCGCCGTTCTGCCCCAATTTTTGGTCATCATCTCATCATCAGATCTGTTCGGTAAAATCACTCTCATGGCTTCCGCATCAGATTTGAAGAAGGGCCTTGTTTCCTTTGTCTCTAACATGGCTGACCGTGAAGGCCGAGGCCGTAGTCGTGGTGGTGGTAGAGGGGGCCATGGATCTGATAATCGTCCTTAATATTTCTTTTGTAATCGCTTGGGCCATACTCGAGACCGATGCTATTCTTTGCATGGTTTTCCAAAAAAATCAGCTAATGTGATGCAATCTCAAGCACTGGGTATTGACAGTGACAATCAGAATGTTTTATCAGACAATGAATACAAGGAGTATCTTCAATTTAAAGCAGCCCAACAAGCTTCATCTTCAGCTACTATTGCCCATACTGGTAATTCTACGGTTTGCCTCTCTCATTCTTCGTCTGATGGATCCTGGATTTTGGATTCTGGAACTTCTGATTACATAGCTGGTAATCCTTTTCTTTTCTTAAAATTATCATCTCCCAAGATACCACATTATATCACCCTCGCCAATAGCTCTAAAGCTAAAGCCACTGACATTGGTCAAGCTACACCTCTCCCTTCTTTATCCTTAAATTCTATTCTTTTTATACCAAGTTGCCCCTTTAAATTAATTTCTATTAGTCAACTTACTCGCACTCTTGACTGCTCTATAACCTTTACTGCTGATTCTTTTCTTATACAGGACTGGAATACGGGACAGACGATTGGTGTAGGATCTAAATCACAAGGACTCTATTATCTCCAGCCTCCATCCTCTACCATATGTGCTGCCACAGAGTCTCCTAGTCCCCTTCACCATCATCTGGGTCATCCAAGTCTAAATAAGCTAAGAAAGATGATCCCTCATCTCTCTCATTTGCAGTCTTTAAAGTGTGAGTCGTGTCAGCTTGGAAAACATATTCGGGCATCCTTTCCAAACAAGGTAAACAATCGAACGGAGTCTCCTTTTGACATCGTTCATTCTGATGTTTGGGGTCCTAGTCATGTCAGGTCTATCTTAGGATATAGGTACTTTGTTACTTTCATTGATGATTTTTCAAGATGTACTTGAATATTCTTAATGAAAGATCGTCCACGGTTGTTTACTATTTTTCAAAACTTTTGCAATGAAATTCAAACTCAGTTTGGGCACCCTATTCGCATTTTGCGTAGTGATAATGCAAAAGAGTATTTTTCTGCTCCCTTCAATTCTTTCATGGCATCTCATAGCATGATTCATCAGTCCACCTGTCCACATACTCCATAACGAAATGACATAGCAGAAAGAAAACATCGTCATATTATTGAGATAGCTCGTACCCTTTTGTTACATGCTAATGCACCCTTAAAATTTTAGGGTGATGCTGTCCTTACTGCAAGTTACTTGATAAATCGAATGCCATCATCTATTTTAAATAATCAAGTACCTCATTCTCTTTTATTTCCTAAGGACCCTCTTTACATTGTTCCCCCTCGTATTTTTGGATCTACCTGTTTTGTGCATGATCTTTCTCCAAATCTTGATAAACTGTCTGTCCGTGCTATTAAATGTATTTTTCTTGGTTACTCTCAAATTCAGAAGGGATATCGATGTTATTCTCCTCCTACACATCGATTTTATATGTCTACATATGTCACCTTTTTTGAGGACACACCTTATTTTAGCTCATCAGTGGAGCCTGAATCCATCTCTTAACTCTTACACATCGATTTTACATGTCTACATATGTCACCTTTTTTGAGGACACACCTTATTTTAGCTCATCAGTGGAGCCTGAATCCATCTCTTAACTCTTACCGATTCCCTACCTTGATCTGCCTGTCTCTGTTTCTCCCGAACCTCCTACTCCGCCTGCTAAACCGATACATTCCTCACCACGCCCACTTATCACTTATCAACGTCGACCACAACCTGAGATTTCGGAGACTGTTCCCACTCAAGATTCAGATGATTCATTTTCTGCTCCAACATCTCCACCTGTCCTGGGCTTACCTGAGCATTCCACTGACTGGCCTGTAGCTCTACATAAAGGTATACGCTCTACTCGTAATCCTCATCCTATTTATAATTTCTTGAGCTATCATCGTTTATCTTCATCTCATTATGCCTTTGTTTCTGTCTTGTCTTCCGTTTCTATTCCTAAAACTATCCAGGAAACACTTTCCCATCCAGGATAGCGTCAGGCAATGATTGATGAGATGGCAACCTTGAAATCCAATAATACATGGACTCTTGTTCCTTTCCTTCCTGAAAAATCTACAGTTGATTGTCGATGAATTTTTACTATTAAAGTGGGCCCTGATGGATAGGTGGATCGTTTGAAAGCACGTCTTGTAGCTAAAGGTTATACTCAGATCTTTGGTCTTGATTGTGGAGACACAATCTCTCCTGTTGCTAAGATGGCGTCTATCCGGCTCTTCTTATTAATAGCTGCCATGAACCATTGATCTATATATCAGCTAGACATTAAAAATACCTTTCTACATAGTGCCTTGAAGGAGAAAGTTTATATGGAGCAACCATCTGGATTTGTTGCTCAGGGAGAGACACAAATCGCTATATGGCCTTAAGCAGTCTCCCCGGACATGTTTTGGAAGATCTAGTAAAGTCATACAACAATTTCGCATGATCCGTAGTGAGGCAGATTACTCTGTATTTTATAAACATTCATCCTCTAATCTATGCATCTGCCTTATGGTCTACGTGGATGATATTGTCATTACAAGTGATGATCATGACGATATCAAAGGCCTAAAGCAGCACTTGTTTCAATACTTCCAAACTAAAGACTTGGGTCGATTGCGGTACTTCCTTGGGATTGAAGTAGCCCAATCAAAAACAAGCATCGCCATCTCTCAAAGGAAGTATGCCCTTGACATTCTAGAAGAGACTGGAACGCTAGATTGTAAATCAATCGATACTCCTATGGATCCAAACGTGAAACTTCTACCAGATCAGGGAAAGCTCTATTCAGACCCAGACAGGAATCGGAGACTGATGGAAAAATTAAATTATCTCACCATAACCAGACCAGACATATCCTTCGCTGTTAGTATTGTAAGTCAATTTCTTAACTCTCCTTGTGACAGTCATTGGGATGCAGTGGTTTGGATCTTGAGATATATTAAGGATTCTCTCAGAAGAGGATTGATTTATGAAAATAAAGGCCATAAAGACATTGTTGCATATACAGATGCAGATTTGGCAGGATCCCCTAGTGATAGAAGATCGACTTCTGGGTATTGTGTTCTTATTGGAGGCAATCTCATCTCATGGAAAAGCAAAAAAGAGAATGTGGTTGCCAAATCAAGTGCAGAAGCAGAATATCGAACTATAGCCTTTACTACATGTGAACTTATATGGTTGAGACAACTGCTTCAAGATTTAAAATTTTGCAAGGTAGGCTCTATGAACTCATTTGTAATAATCAAGCAGCCTTGCACATTGCTTCCAATCCAGTCTTCCATGAGCAGACTAAACATATAGATATTGACTGCCATTTCATCCGAGAAAAGATCATCTCTGTAGAAATCACTATCTCGTTTGTAAATTCTAACGATCAACTAGCAGATATCTTCACCAAATCACTTCGGAGTCTGAGGATAACATATATATGTAACAAGCTTGATGCATATGACATATACGCAACAACTTGAGGGGGAGTGTTGATTGATATCCCTATATCCCTTAATTTGTGCCTACAAATCAAGGATTTTAATTTATATATTTCCATATCTAGAGTAGGAGATATTTGTCATTGTTTTGTTTCCTATTGTAATTAATTCGAGAAATCTGTATAATCCTAAACAGAAAATATACCAAATCCTGTTTAGAAAATATATCATTAGAAGATCAATTGGTTCATTGTACCTAGACCTTTATTGCTCTATATATAGAGGCTTTTATAACATGAAAGATATACAAGCAATTCTGATTATCAACGGTCTTAAGTAATACATTTCATATGAAAAAGCTAATCTGATTCACATGATGTGAATCAAGGGAAGAGAATACCTGATCTATAACCTTATCATCAAACAAAAGATGAGAACTGAAGATACACATGGAGGCTCCCAAACTCATCGAAGATATTGTCATCTCCGGAGGAATGAAGATCTGTTTGTAAGAACCAAATGGAAATGATGTGGAAAGGTAATCTTCATAGTAGCTGTAGAACAAACAGATAAATTTAGCAAAGATATATCAAGAAACAAAACAATAGGCTAGCAGTAAAAGACCAATCAAAGTACAAAATTAGTAAAAACAACAAATGATAATATATTGACAATTTAAAAGGAATACCTAAATGCACTATGGAAAAAACCAACTGTATTCTGAAGCTTCAAAAAATTTGGAGACAAACACATGTGCGAGATAATGCCATTATGAATGTCTGGAAGAATTTCAAATGGAGCAACAACCAAGGAAATCCATTCAGCACTCACTGGAGTGCTTAGCTTATAGACATATGTCTTGCAGGGCGGATCATCATTGGTTAAAACCTGCAAGAGGTGGTAATTAGTTGAACAGGAAAAAGAAATTTTAACAAAACTCTTCAAAGATCCAAAGAACAATAAATAGAAGTACAGCATGCATATAAATATACAACCGCATTCTGTCTAATCTTCACTTTTAACCAGTTGGACTCTCCAGACAGCAGTATCACAAGAATTTCCAATGACACAGAAATGAATTGGTTCTTCATATAACAGGTTTAGGTGACAAGAACTGCTCAGGGCATCAGAGGTATTAAGATACACTAGTTTAATTAACGAGCTAGAACAGCAAGATAATTTCAGTCATCAAAATCAGATAAGACCAACTACAGCAATGGCTACAGTTTGAAAAGCAATAAAAAGTTTGCAATTTGTGATAAAGTTAATACCTTGAGTCCTTTTCTTTTTGGTGAACAATACCCTATGCCCTTTAAAACCGTCATAAATGAATAAAAGCATTATCGAAATGAGGAAACATTTGAAATGGTAAGATTTCTAAATCTTTCTCTGGAAGAACCCTATTGAAAGTTTGAAACCTATGTTCATGGTCCAGCGACAGTCCCAATCAGTGGTTGTGCTTCAAGATAGGAATCTGCACCTATAACATTCCATATAAATTATCTAATGCACTGAAATTTACAAATTGTTATTTTCATCATCAGCAATAAAAATAAAAAAATGAATGTTGAAATATATCTACCATATGCACAGATAGCAGCTAACTAATGGAATTCTGGTAATGAATCTACAAAATCAATGCCAATATGGCAATGGTTTTGAATTTATCTAAAAAGATACATAAAGGCAAAAGAAGATCATTTCAGCATTGGCACTGGGAAGATATTCCAAAACATTTAAAGTAAATAGTTAAAGTTAAGTGCAGTTGCATCGATAAAGAAAGTAAAACAGATAACTCCTAAAGAAATCCTGCTGAAACTTTTGATAACTCCTACAGAAAACCTACTGAAACTTTTGAACTTTCTGAGCAAAGTGAATTTTTGGTGGACTCATTAATATACAGGGGTTTAAAAAATTGAATTGATGATTTCTATTTTTATTGAAGAAAGTTCCATCTGCAGCTCTTATCATGAGTTCCCAAGCCAGCAGTGATTAAAAAAAAAAAAAACAAAAGGAAAGCCAGACATGGTGCTATTTATATTTTGCAAGTCAATTAATTTTCAACTATATATATACTATGTACAGTAGAAGTAAATCTGTACAAATTTATGTAACAACTTTGCATGTGATATCTCCTCATCAAATGCTTTCAAAATATACTTCCAACGATAATTAAGATCAAATTGACTGTAACTAACAATTAGACTTAAAACTGATTCTAGAAAAAAATATGAGCCATGGTTTAATCACCTTACAGTCCAAAGGTATATATCATATTATTTTTTTGAATTTTCAACAAACTGCGAGAGAGTGATATGCTCAAATTTAAAAGATCAATAAACCAGAAAAATTTAAGTTTACCATTCCAGTTGCTTTAAATGTTCATGCCTTCCCATACAGGACCATCATACCATTAGATTACTGACTAAAAGATAAGATGTGAAAGGGAAGTTTGGATTTCTAGCATCCTCATCAATATGATATCCTACACATGGTAGGGTTATATAACTTGAAGGCAACAAAAGAGCCAACCACTGTCCCAAGAATCTTGGATACCATCCATGGATTCAGATCTCAGCAGGACGTCCCGTGATGTCCCGTGGGACACTGGAACGGGGTACCATCCCATGTATTGGGACAAGCCGTCCTGCTAGCATCCCAGCGTCCTGATCGGTATGCCTTAGGACATCTTCTGTCTCAGATGTCGGGATGGGGGGGGGGGTACGGCGACGCATCCCGTTTCATGGAAACATCAGGACAACCCCGTCCAACGGAATTTAAAACATTGAT
Organism: Elaeis guineensis; assembly: GCF_000442705.2. Lineage (NCBI taxonomy): Eukaryota > Viridiplantae > Streptophyta > Magnoliopsida > Arecales > Arecaceae > Elaeis > Elaeis guineensis. The sequence continues at coordinate 1,897,779 of NC_026002.2, forward strand.
ACCATCAATCACCTTTTCAATGGATTTTGGTGACTAAAATATGGGGAAAAAAAATGGAGACTCCAAAACCCTCCCTGAACATACAACTGCTACAAAAAACATACACACCATACGCAAGAGCTCATGGATATAATAACGAAGCATTAGAAACCTCCCAAATAATAATACAAAATCCTTGCTCACAAAGGAGCACAAAATTATTGGCTGCATAATTTCAATAATCTCAAATAACTCTATCCATATGCTCAAAGCTCAAAGGGGGAAAAAATTCATACCTGATGTAGCAGGTTCCCATTGCTGACAGCCACAAAATTTGAGTTAACTGTGAACTCCAGATCAAAGCTGGCCAAGAAAATGAACTAGTAAAATGCATATCAAAACTGTAGGACACCAAAAAAACACTACAAATAGATTGGGAGTGAACCCAAAAAAATTAGTGACATAAAATTTAACTTACGAGCAGCGTTGTAGAATACTGTCCTTACATGGGAACCAGCAGTGTGCACGCCTAATCTGATTATCTGTATGCAGCACATTATCCATGAAATGAATGCCAGTTTCTGCCCTCTCTACCCAATAGTCAATGCGAACCAATTTCACATTCTGTAGCCAAAATCAACCAACATCAGAACAATATAATACAAACTTCTTGACATAACTGATGCATACAACATCAAGGACTTCATATGAGTCTTAATGAGAGATAAATGCATGGTATCTAGTTGTCTTACCTTGTCCACTGGATGACCATTGTAACCATTAACAACTTGCTCTCCATTTGATTTTTGCACCATAGTCCCCCCATTCTCTTGATCCTGTTGTTCATTTATTGATTTTGCTGATCTATGACATGTAATGAGCAAATTGGGAACCATTTCTCTATCCAGAGAAGAGGTGTATATTGAGCAAGCAATGTCAGCAGCTGACTTGGGGCATGATACTGAACAGAATCTCTTCTCATCCTCAACAATTTGATAATGTGGGGAATATTCAAACTCAGCTATCTCCCCATCTACAGTTACACTCCTGATGTTCATATTATCAGCATATAAAGCCACATAACCACTCTCTGGGACCACAAATTTCAGCTCCGTGTACCTTAAAATGAACAAAGAAGAAAAAATTTAAATGTTAGGTTTTAAACAACAAATCCAGAAGTCATACTGAAATGATAATGTGCAAATTACCACTATAAGCTTGACAGTAAAATCCAAAAGGCACACACAACCATCAAAAAAGAAGAAGGAAAAGTTTGTTCAGATATAAAGACCAACTTGACAGTTATCTATGGCAAAGTTTCTTGAAAAGTTTATGCTTTCTAACAACCTAACCATGAAGTAATGTTATGCATGACATAGGCCCTTAAATAGCGATGGTCAAAAGTATTCTAGCCTTGTCCCAGCAATTTGGGTTCATATTGCCAGACTTGGTTTCACCAACAATCCAATTAAGGGCATCCAAAAGACAAACTCATAAGTCTGAGCATACAATTCATTGCCATTAAAATCAAGAGGAGATACAAGAGTTAGAAGTAGTTGTACATAAATGTGGCGAAGTTTGCATGAGCTTAGAAACCTTTGCTATAACAAAGTAATGACATAAAAAAGATAAACATGGAGACATGTTTGTATCGTGGTTTTAAGTTACAGCTGAAACCAATCCATTTCAGCCACAAAGGATCAGTTTTCACCAAGACTGAACCTAAACTGAAACCCAGATTCATGTTTTCTGTCATTTTCAGCAATTCTAGTCTTGCTTTGCTGGTCTTAGATAATCTTATGGACGAGCTTAACCAAAATTAGCCATAGATGCTTTCTAAAAGCTTTGTTCGATTGTTTGACACAGTATTGTAGTCAATTTCCTTATGTAAGTGAACAGGCTATAATATATTACCAATTGCCAGTGGTTTTTATTCCTTTTTCTTTAGTTCAAAAGAGGGATACGTAATAAACGAAATGCTTGACATGCTGAGGCCTTTGAAATGTCACCTGTTACAATACTTCGTAACAATTATGTAAAGAACTTGATAAAATATATCCCACAAAAAATTTATAAGAGAAATGCCACATTTCATAACTACATGCATTTGATTAAATAGCTCCTAACCTCAAATATATAAAAAAGCAATGCCTGAATTCAATATATCCGTGAATCCCAAAAATAAGGAAAAAGATTCAAATGCACTAGGCACTAAAAAGCATCTTAATTGGTAACTATAATGAATTTTCAAACAATTGATATTAAATAATAAGTACATATACATGTATATGTTTTACAATACAAAGCATCATAACAGTTTATGAATTTCACATGTATGCTACATTAACTTCAGTATTAAATTGTTGAAAGTACCCCCAAAAAAAACTCTATATAATATAAGATACTCTAAATGTCACATGATGGCTTTTCTTTGCTTATTTTGTTTTCTTTTTTTTTTTAAATATTTTGACAGAAATTCTGAAACTAGGACCATAACTTCCAAAACCACCAAAATTGCTGAAATTGAAAATCGATATACCTGACAGAGACTGAACTTTCATACCATCATTTGTATGTTGTAGGATAACCCCTAAAGAGTGCGTTTAAGGATAAAACATGCATGTGTGACCTCACTACTAAACCCTTGCATTAGATTCTTACACCATGTAAATGCATGCGTGCATGCATAAATCTATAGTCAAGGTTATAATATAGAAGGGGTGTATGAGATAGGCTTGGACACTGCAACAAAATTATGAATATGCTTTTTTTTTTTTTTTACTACATTTCATATTAACATAAAAGGGGTAATTCCAAAAATCTAATGCACCAAGATATTACTAATTTATCTCTCAACCCACTTATCCCACCTCTTTTAATCCAAACAGTCATTTAAGCACGTCAGAATGACAAAAGGAATATTTCGGGGGGGGGGGGGGGGGGGGGGGGGGGGGGGGGGGGGGGGGGGGAAGGTACACCATAAATGCTTAAGTTTTTCTCCTTCTAACCCATTTGGCCCATTTAACCCAGAAATAACTTACTCCAACAAAAAGGTAGAATAATTTAACCCTCTCTTTTCCCCTCCAACTTACTCCATTAATCCCAATTATTTTGGAAATTTTATTCTGGTTCCAAAGGCGGCCTTAGAGTGAATGAAAGCAAAAAACAAGGAGTACTTAGGTGATTTCAATACTATGTGCAAACTTCTTGACTCTACTTTCATGTGTATTACATCTGCAGCCATATCCATAAACACACATATTCATTTTGATTTTTTCACAATATCATGCAAATGTGCCAATTAGACAAGATGTTTTAGCAGGGCCATGCACCATATTAACAGATGCACAAATTTGAATATTCTATAGATGCCCTCAGATTAATGAAACCCTCTTGATTACGAAACTCGAACAAATTACCAGAGGCATTCAAAAACCTAATCTTCATACAGGCACCACTCCAGAGACCTAATTCCCACTCGAACGCCCGCTCCCCAGCTGGTGCCTCGAAAGAACTAAAAAACAAGAAGTACCAGGAAAATAGACCAGCTAAAGTATACAATTAACTGCAACAGGCACCAAATCGAGAAGTACCCACTGAATCATCGCGATCAATTTTTCGCACAGGCTAACCTAGCTACCAGAGTAAGCAACACCTGAAACCCTAAGGAACGAAAGGTCGAAAGGGATGAAGAATTCCATTCTCCAGAACTACCATGGTCGCTGTCAGGACCAGAAGGGAAGAAAGGAAAGAGCGGAGAGGGTGGAGTGGTGGCCCTACCCGTAGATCCTTCGCTTATCCATGTCGATGGAGAGGCAGAGCTTCTGGTGGAGGACGACCCCACCCGAGCTCTCGGGCTTCTGCTCCTCGTTCTTCTGTTTTCGAGGCTTCGCCATTTTTTTTCCCTGAAGTGAAGCCAATGGAGGAACCCGCAGGGCAGCAAGGGCCTTCGGGTGGGTTTCTTTCTCCATCCGGGGGAACGACTTGGGGGTTTATATAGACGCTCTCGGAGCCTTCGAGGGAGGGCCCGCCGCACCGCCAAGTTTTGGTCTCCCGTTAGACACGGTGGGGCGCTCGGCCCCATCCGTGGTCCGTAGAGGCCTGTGGATGCTTGTTCCGGTCCGTGCCTGGATCTCGAATTTTGGATCAGACCGGTAGGGTTTGGGGTTTTCTTTCCCCTTTTTTCTCCATGATGCGTGGAAACCGGTTTACGGCTTCGCTCATTTTTAACGGAGCATGCCAAACGGTTCCACAGCTCTAACTGGATTAGGTAGCATTAGAACAAAGCTTAGTCCTGACCCAATCAAAATTCACGATTTGGTCCTGATTTTGGACCTGACCCAACCCCTTAGCTAATCAAGTCCACTGGGGTCAGGGACTACGGAAAATATTTTATCCCTAATGGGTCATTCAATCGGGTCTGCGTCAAGCACAACCTCGACCCGTTACAAAATATGCAGGCTTGAATCGAGATAGAATCAAGTCAAATATGTAGTTCAGGTCAGGCATTTAGCCCTATTTTTATAGCTAAAACAATTGATGATCAAATATAAAATTATTAATTTTTCACATAAAACTTCATGTTAAAATTTGAATGTGACTTTTCCGTTTAAAAACTTTTTTTTAATTTGATCCAAGATAATATTGATTCTCAAGCTACAATATTATGAATAATAATTCTAAAGAACAGAGTTGATATGTTGAGATCATTATAAATTAGAATCCATCAAGATAAATAATAAATACTTTATATAACTAAATAAGAATAAATGGAAGGAGATGCAGTGGTTGTGCTTAATAAAAAAGAATTGTTATATATGAGGATTCCCTCAGTGAATTGGAAAAGGCATCGAAGGAGAAGGAGAAGGAGAGAGAGGGTATTATATGATTTTGATTTTTATGCTGGGTTAGGACGGATTTGAGTCAGGTGAAGCATAATTTTCTTGACCCAAATTAAACTCCAATAATATGTGGACCTGGTTGAGTCAGGAATTACAAAATCTAAACGGACCTAACTTTCAAATTGAGTCCAATTGTTTTGCCCCAACCCCTGAGACTTTAAAATTAGATTGGGTCCATATCTCATTGGTTTGGGGCCTTGCAGGTTCACAAGTCAACCCAACCCATCTATACTAGATTCAGTGAAGTCATTTATACTAGCAATAAATCATTATTCCAGTATTATACATGGTTACGTATCTTGGCCCTTTTAGCTAATAGTCAGCTAAAAGTGGAGCAATGATATTTACCGACCAAATGTGCATCCTTTGAATATCTCTCTTCATTTAGAGATTTATTACTATATTAGATTGGTGGCTTCATTCTTTTTACAAGGAAATTGTTCGAAATGTCTAAATTTGATATTTTCATTGATTTTTTTAGATAACTTTAAAGAGCTAGTTTTGAGTTCTTCCTCTATCTATATGGTCTAAAAGGATAGATGAATTGAATTTGCTTCTATCCATGACAATTTTGCATGTAAAAGATAATTTTTTTCTTGATCAAGATCTTTAAATGATAATTTTTACACTAATCAAGATAACATACTTCTTCCCTCATCTCACATTTGGCCATCCAAATTTAACTTATCTAATTCTTCTTTTTTGCCATAATTTTTGAAAGGACAAATCTTTCCATCATTATTTTCTTTTGGAACTATGCATTTTCTTGAGAGTTGTTTGGTGGTTAAAATTTTTTTTATTAATTTTGTAATATTTATTTCAATGACTATGATGGATGGTTCGGAGTTGTTTATGTAAGTAGAATAAGTAATATTTTTTTAGATAAATTACAAAATTCCTCCGAGAATAGGTCAAAATTATAGGTACATCCAGTAATTTCAAAAACTTGCAGTTGTACCGTTAACATTTTAATCAACCCTACAGTCTAACCTTTACCGTTAGTTGGTTCGTTGATATTAACTTGAATCTCATTTTCACGTTATTATAAATTTTTAAAATAACAAAAATAACCTTAAATAAAATATTAAAAAAAAAAGATGGAAAATCTTTGCTTCTATTAAATGCTATGATTGCCATCTGTAGGATCCATTCACGCCGCCACCAAACCCCACCCCATTACCCATCCCTCGAAGCCCACTGGCATTGCCATCACCCCCCTCATGCACCAAACGAATCTTGCCCCCAGCTCCAGCCTCTCCGCCAGTGCCTCTGCCTATGGTGACACCAAGACCTGTTGGCTCTCGAAGCACACCAGCACCACCAAATCATTTGGGCACCCGTCTAGCTATTGGATGAATGGTAATAGGAGGGTGGAGAGCAGATTGTGTCCAGCGGAGGAGGGGGTCATGGAGGCCAACGAGGGCATGGATGAGGGATCGAAAGAAGGTGGGATGGAGGTCCTTGGAGTTCTCAAGACCCAGGAGAAGGACAGGGTAATCGAAAAAGGGGAGGACCAGGGGGGATGAAAATGGGCAAGTGGGAGAGAAGGAGGTCAAGGAGAGGGCGGTTTTTGGTGGTGACAGCAGTGGTGACAGTGATATGGATGAGAAGACCGATGGTGAACAACGAGCAGACGCCTACAAGCACCATCTCCTCGATGACTCCTCCTTCCTCCTTTGCTGCTGTTGCTATCGTCGCATCCATTGCTGTTCCCACTCTCATCTCCATCCTTTCCCCACCTCCCGTAAGTGTGCCACCAGCACCTCCTCCTACCATGGTGGGCGAGCAGGAGAGAAGGGGGTCAAGGGGAGGGTGGTTATTGGTAGTGATAGCGATGGCGATGCAGATGAAAATACTAATGACGATCATCAAGCAGATGCCTGTGAGCACCATCTGTTCGATGCCTCCTCCTTTCTCCTTTGCTACCACCACTACTGTTGCAACCACCATCGTTTCCACTCCCATCTCCATCCTTTCTCATCCTTCAGAAGCGTGCGGCCAGCATCTCCTCCTATCATGTCCCTCTCCTCACCCTCACCACCGACGGTACCCCCGCCGCCGCCTGTACTGCCGCCCCCACACCCCCCTCTCCCTCCTCGCCAAATCGGCACCCCCTCCCTAGGTTCTCCCCCCAAACGACGGTGGTTCCGAAGTCTCAGACCGCTCGTTAAAAAGTAAAGAGAGTAATCTGATCTTTTTATAATTTTATAACTTCTTAACCAACATCATGGTATCTTAGGGGGCTAAGTGTAGATTTTTCAAAATCTTGGGTGAAAGTGTAATAAAGACGAAGGGGTTTTTTGTAATTTATCTCTTTTTTTTATCTAACTGAACTTTTTTTATTTTTTATCATGAGTATAGAAAAAGTAAAAGATTGGATGTCTTAGAATATTTTTTGGCTAAAAGAGAAAATACTTCAACATCCGCTTTTGAAGTTTCTTTTGCCCTAATCAAATTAGTTTGGATAACTTTTAAAGAATTCTATATATTTCAATTTCTCAAATTTTCTTAATATCATCTATTTAACATAAAATTCTTTTCGAAGAGTACAATTTTTCTATTTTTATGTCTCTATTGGATAATAAAATTATTCTTGTGATTGACCTAGAGGAGTACTGCCAATCCTTTTGGGGCAAGTTGCTTTGCTCATAATGCAATAGCAGCCATAATCTTATAATGGAATGTACAGTTTACAATATTATTTTTTATCCCAAATTCTATATTTTATTCGAATATTTTCAAAACTAAAGTTAGTTTTCAGGGATATTTATGTCAAGTAGGGAGTTAGATAAATCTAAAAATATTAAAAAATATAGGACCATTACTCGTACTAGTTTCTATTAAACATATGAGAGATTCATTTATGTAATTATACCACATAAATAAAAATATTTTTTTTGCCTTATGTTGCATTTGCCTGTGCCAAATTTTTCTTAAAATAATTTTTTTGTTTTCATTTTGAAAAAATAATTTTTATACTTGCTTTCTCGAGAGTTCTCTATCCATCTGAAATTTATTTCTTTTAAAAAATCAAAAACTATTGAAGAATACATGGCCATTGCTTATGTTAGCTTCTATTAAACCCATGAGAGAATCGAAAATTTTTCTATTCCTATAATCATACCAATGAAATAAAAATATGTTACATTACTGATGCTACATTTGCCTATATCAATTTTTTCTATGCAATTTCTTCTTTTTTCATCATGATTTTTGAAAAATTATTTTTTATCCTTATTTTCTTGAGAACTAATCTTAAGAGTTCTTTGTCAATTTGAAACTATTTGATTACTCATACAATATTTATTTCAAAGCATGTGATAGATGGTTCATAGCTATCTTCAAGTAATATTTGTTGTCATAGTTTGACTTTTTTTTTTTTGTGATCATAAAAGAACTATATGATCAAATTTTTTAGAATATTATTTTATTAGATAAAAACTATATTTTGACATTCTATTTTGGAGTTTAAAAGATTCTATCTATTTTAGTCTGATACATTTCATTGATCATAACTACTTAATATAAAGTTCAAATTTTGAGAAATACAATTTTCTCTTGCTTAAGTTGTTATTAGTGATAGGATTAGCTTGGAAATATATTGTTAATTTCTTTATGATGGATTGCAATTATCAATGCAATAATGGTCATAGCTTTGTAATAGACTCATACTCCAACAATATTTTTATTTGATATTTTATAATTTATCTGAATATTTGCATATTTAAGTCTAACTTTTTAGGACATTCAAATCAACTAAGGATATACACACGTCTAAATCAATTAAGGATATACACACATACACGTATATATGCGTGTATATATGCATACATATGTACCAATATATATATTATTTGTATTATATCTCAAAACTTGAGAATTACTATATACGCAGTGTCCCTGAAGTAGAACCATATGGGACACCAAGCTTTGAGCCAAGACTTAAAGCTAAAGAACAGTGGGTTTTCTCTAGTGTTGTATAAAAATTCATTAAACAATTATTTATCCAAAGGCATGCTAGGAGCCCTCTTCAAAAAATGATAAAATTCAATTGCGTTAGAAGGATTGCAGCAATCCATTAAACATTTAGGATGAGAAATTTTATCCAGTCAATAAATTAAATGCTTACAATTTATATATGAAGGAATACTTCATAAATACAATTTGAAAACATCGACAAAAAAAGTAAAGCTAGAATGCTCTATTGTGGAGGCCTCCTCCAACTTATTTTTGTAAGGAAACAAGCATATGGTCTATCCTTCAAAGATAACAGATTTTTTGGATAGCTTCTTAGAATACTACCAATAGCAATGATATAAACTACAATACTATTAACTCTGTATCCAAAATTTTAAGATCATAGATCCTTGATTGTTAAGAAATAGTGAAGATAAAAATTAAAGAGAAGGATGGGAGAAAGGGAGGAAAAGAGCTTCCATCAAAAAGAAAAAAAAAGGTAGTGCTGATCTTTTTGAACTTTCTAAAATGCATCTAAGTGGGGCTTTTGATTTTTTTATTCTTCGAAGCCTAGTCAATCATTAATGGGCTAAATTATTTGGAGAATGAAAAAGAAAAAAAAAGAAGAAATTAGAGAAAGTTCACACATTTCAGATATAACAGAGGGAATACTCGATAAAAAAAGAGATGAAGATGATTACAGAGCAGACAATAGCCATGATTCATGTGAGAGTAAACTCCAATAGGATAGCATCTTTATAGATTCTCTCTACTTACTGAAATATGTATGTCCTGCTTTCAGCCTCATCAATGATACCATCGTAATCTTCAGGTTCCATTAATAATTTCACCGAACATATATCTAGCAATGTAGCAATTTACTCTCATTCTTATTTATCTATCTTGAGCTCTTCTTCATTGCTCCTCTCTTTCATGTCCTTCTTTAATATCGACCTGATTTATGTGGCTTCAAATTAGCCACATGAAATTCAACCAATTCAGAGCTTGTTAGGATCTAGAGGCTTCATCAAACTATCAGAGGTAAGAGTCGAGAAATGGTGGCAGGAGAGTATGAGCAAAAGAAAATGAGAGGAGGGATGATATAAGAGGAGAAAGAGACAGAGAGAATACGAGAGAATAAAAGATTTTGAGAGCAGTGAAGGCGAGATATTCCTTATATATAGAAGGAAATGAAGTGGGGTGAGAACAGGATGGGTGGCCTTACCACCGTTCACACCCTTCTACTTGTATGAAAAAGGGATGGAGCTGGGAGGCATGGTGAGGTGCCAAAGAGGTGTGCATCCTTCTCCACCTTACAAATGATCAATTGACGATACATGGTGACATCGTTATTGACATACGAAGCAAGTGCTGTTCGATACTTATTATCATGGGAGAGCACTGGATTCTTGGTATATCATATGGATATGGTTACTCAGGTGATCAATAGCTCGAGATGAACAAATGCTAAAAATAAAAAGCTAATTGAATCAATTTCAAACCTCAAGAATATTTTTAAATATAGAAGTCCATGCTACAGGTCAATTAAAAGGAGAGTCCGATGCAGGCCATATCAGAATAGTCAAATGAAGATTGATAATAGGTCAAAATTGACAAGGTATGATTATTGAACTAATAATTAGTATAAAGTAACCATTCTAACGAACATAAGTAGCAGAAAGATAAGTGGCATTAGTTATTGAAACTATCAAAAAAAGCGAACGTTATATATGGATAGCAAACATTGCCCTCTTTTTAGTGCGAATAATAAATTAGAGGAATGATAGAAAATGAACAATGGATGAGAGAATGGATGGATTTATCTTCTATCCATCCTCCCATGTGTTTAGTAAAATATGGAAAGATGAGTAAAAATTATCTTATCCAATCTATCCTCCTAGTGATTTTTCATTATAGAAGAAGATTTATTCTTATGCTCTGATTATTTATTCTTATGATGAATTTATTAATGTACTTTAAGACTCTTGATTACCTTTCATTCTATTAGCAAAGTGGCCTGCACATGTTTATATTGTTTCTCTATATAGATTTTTATTTTGTTAAGGATTTATTTTTTTATGATGAAAAGAGATGGAATCGGGATTTTATCTATCAAGTCTTTACAATAGAGTAAGATGATATAATATTATCTATTTCAGTTACCGGTGAAGATGTCTTTGATGTATTGGGATAAAGCTCATCTTCTGATTTGTCTATTAACTTATATGATTTTTATAATTTTTTTTATCTATCTCAACCGAATAATAATGTTTATTGGATTTAGAGTATAGATGTTCATCCTAGAGGTGCTCTATTTATGTGGAAAGTAGCTTGGCATCTATTTTTATATCATAAATTTTAGTATTAGAGAGGTTTTTATATATTAAGTCATCGTGATTTATGTTTAACGATTAAGGAGGGCATATCTTATATTTTGTTTAAGTATAGATTGGTAGTTCAAATTTGGAGATTAGCAATACTTTAATATTCTTTTATTTTTTTAAGTACTTCTCTTAATCTCTTTTTTTTAATATGTTAAAGAGAAGTCATTCGATAAAAATAAAATATTGAAAATAAATTTGATGTATTAAATTGCTTATCATATTTGGCTAGCTAGGAATGATCGTATCTTCCAAAGTATAATATGAAAGAATTGTGCCCTACAAATCAATCGCATGGGTAATGCAATGAGACTATTTTGTATAATCTTCCTATTCATTTGCATGACATTCATTATTTTATATTTATGAGGTATTATGTTTCATCATTTATTGTATCGTATTTTATTTATGATTATGATGAACCTCATAGATTAGGACAATGATTTTAAGACCATGATGAGATCATACTAGTGAGACCTAAAATCTTGATAGCTCTAGTCTAAAATATTTTATCATAGGATCATCGAGTCGGAGATCGATGATGTTGGTAAGATTGGTACATCCTATGTATGCTCGATGGAGAGGGTGATGGATCTCATAATCACTTATATGGTGATACTAATATAAAGATATAAATGCTCATTAGAGAATGAGTTCACCAAACTGATCTACAAAAAGAACATATGATGGAGCCTTATTAGTATGTCAAAAGATGATTCTTTAGTGAAAATGGTACAAATAATCTTTATACCTAAGATCATTATGGTACCTTATGTATATAGATCAATACTTTGATTCATTCTCTAACATACTCTCCGAGATATATGTGAAATATTCTAGATTTGGTGAAGTGTGTATGGAGGTTGTGAGTAGTCAATAAAGAATCGATCACGTCTTGTAAGAGGAGAAAATATCTTATGTGATCTCATAGCTAGGATGATAACTCAGAGAATCTCTGATCAGAGCTGGGATGAACAGTAAAAAGAGTTTTTACTGATTCATCAATCGAGTCATCATCATCGGATTGAGATACATATAGATAGATATTAAGACTTGACATGATTTCATGTCCATGATCTTCCTAGGATGTTATGTGATCGAAAGATTGAATTGTACGAAAACTCATCACGAAAGAATAATTTTGGTATTTCTATCAAATTTCATATCTTCTGGATAGTCATGATATATTATTAGACATCAATCTTAACTTGTAGACTCGCATGAATTAAAAAAATTTAATTCAAAAATTAATCACAAGATATTCTAATTAATTGATGTATTTGGATTGATCTAATTTAATCGGATTAGTTTAGGTCATGAGCCTGAGTCCACTACTAGCTAGATATGGAACCGAATGGATCACATACATTAGAAATTTGATCTTAGACTAATCTAATTAGATTTATTGTAAATCTTATGAGTTAATTAAATTGTTAGCACATGAATTAACCAAAATTTTCAATTCGATTTGGTGTAAAGGTGTTTGTGCTAACCCTAATCCTATTCCCTTAACATAATTAGATTAGATTTGAACCTATGAATGTTTAGATGGCTTATATAATTTATACGAAAGAGTTTCATATATTTTAAAGTTCTCCATGCCATTCTACATGCCAAAATAAATGATACGGCCCTTATTTGCATTAAGAAGGAGTCCTTCTTAAATACTCCTCTTAACTTCTCTGCTTTATATTCCATGCCATTTACTTATGGGATGTGCCATCAGATGGTGCTTTATTTTGTGTGTGCGTTGGAGAGGAAGAATCCTTTTGCTTGAAGGCTCTGTCATGCCCAACAACTTCACATGGTGGAATAAATTTGGTGGAAACTAAGGAAGTCACTGCGTGAGGAAAAGGGAGCGCTAAGGGTGGTGTTTCTTACGCCTCTTTGTTTCCTATTTAAAGGAGGCACTACATAGGATGTGGTGTCCCATTTTTGCTAGTATGTGGTGTGAGATTGTGAGAAAAAAAAGGTCAGAAAAAATATGAAGAAAAGATAAAAAGATGAGAGAAAATAGAAGAAAAAATCAAGAGAGAAAGGAAAGACAATTGTTGCTTGTCCTAGGATTTAGAATATCTAAGAGTTGTATTTCTGAATCATTCTTGGGTGGTGTAATCTTTTAAAAAAAGATCTCTGGTGTGACTTTTGTGGAGGATTGAAGGTAATTAGGTGGTGGTGCAAACCATTTTTGAAAAGAAAAAGGTTAGCAGTGCACTTGAGAAGAAGGCTGCAGCACTATATCTATTGGGAAGGACCCTAACAATCCTGTATAAATCATCATTAGAGGATGCCTATCTTAGTGTCTTATGGAGATCATTCTGTCATCGGATCATTATCTTTGAAAGGTATATTATCTGTCTTATTTACATGCATAATTTATTTTATTGTAATCTATAAGGTAGTCGTAGGATTTGTGTTCAAATTAGCATATTTTAAGTATTAAAATTTGTTTTCAATAGTTAAAAGTATGTTAAAATTTTTGAAAACTATTTTATGTTGTGCCATCGAAACCCAACATTATATTGACTATACAGATGATTTTGCTAATAGCTATTATATTAGCTAAAGAATTTGCTTAGATTTCTACTTTAGAGGGGATTTTCGACAGAAGGAAAAATATATGATTCTTTTAATACAAATTTTGCATATCCTTGTATATGTTATTCTTCACGGAAGTCACCACCCCTTAATCATATCATGGTCAATTTTAATGGTAGTGCAAAAGAGAGAAGTGCTTTGAGCATGTTTTGTTATTATAGATGATAATGGGACCTTTTTAGTAGCTGGCGACGTTAAAATTTTTGATACTACTATACCATTGGCAGAATTACAAGTTGCATAGAAATGGTTGATCTATACTATACGGAGGTTGAAGCTTTTCATTCATCCAATGAGAGATTTATTGATAATTATCAGATTGATTTTTAATCCACTTTATACTACTGTCGGTGTTCACCTATTTATATAATTGCTAACAAATGATATATGCTTTGTCTTCTATTGAGATTACTTATAAGTATAAAGGAGCTAACAGTGTTGTAGATTAGATGGCGAGCTATGTGGCTAACTATACTGGATTTACATTATGAGATTTTTTTATATATCTTCCATATCTTTTTAATATTTTACTTGAAATTTTTATATATGTATTTATACTAGTTTTAAATAATTAATTCATCCATTCTACTGAAAAAAGATGGGTTGAAATAATTTTCTCCTTTATTTGGTATAAAAAGAATAAAAAAAAAGATGAATAATATTTTTATGATATTTTTACTAAATTATCCTTTGATGAAAAAGGTGAGGTATGGATCTCTTGTCTTTTGTTAAAAAAATTAATAAGGGATAATTCTATCTACATAGAAATCTATCCCTCATATGCTCCATTCATCCTTTTTACATCCTTTTAACTTGAGAGTATGCAAATTGATGAGCTTAGATAGATGAGTAATCCCTCCTTTTTATGCATATTTTCTTATATTTTTTGAACCAAATGACTGATAGGGCTATCCATCCTTTCAACCTCATGTATCCTTTCTCTCATAGTCCTAACTAAATATAAGATAAAAGTTGACAGTTATATATGGTTTGTTATTTAGCATATACAAATAGAATTATACTATATGAAAATGAACCTTTTCAACTTTAAACATATCAATCTACAATATTTTGCCTTTATTCATAGCGTTAAATTCATCTTATACTTTATTTACTAATAAGATTTTATCTTATAAATAATGTTAATTTAGATATTTCCTTCTAATAGGCTACATCTTATTTCTATCCAATCCATCTTCTTCGAGTGGTGGTGTGATAATAATGAAAGTCTTTGAAACTTATTAGGCATACTGCTAGTATTTTGGGCTAGCGCTGTATAGAATGACCCACACCATACTGATAGGTGTTGGACATGGGTCATGCAAATAAGATTTATATTTTTAAGTGGTATTCTACATAAAGTGAAAAAATAGAGAAAGAAAAAGAAAAAAAGAGAAGAGATGTGGTTTTTAGTTTCTACATACAAAGAAGATCTCTCATACAAGGATCTTCTCAGATTTAAGTTCAAAATACATGAGATTAATTTCTTTACTCATGCTATCTACAAAAGTGTTTGATGCTTTCAGAAAGTTTGATTTCTCTCTTAGAGGGTGTGTGTATAAATTGTGTAAGTTAAGAATTTATTGATGTTTTTTTTGTAGAGATTTTCTTGTATTCTTAAAATTTTATTATTATCATGGACCTCTTGTACTCTTAATTTTATTATTTAGTCGATGCACTACACTAATTTATATTAATAGCAATAA